>NW_013665884.1:623118-633301 GCF_000517525.1 Limulus polyphemus
GAAACTGACTAAATACATTCATCTCAATAATACAGGGAAGCTATGAAATTCTCACAGTAAGGGTCTCAATACACTGAAGAGCTTAAGTTTCAAATTCCAACATAAATCTTGCCTATAATGAGAGGAATGTGACCAGTACTAATCTTTTAAGTGCTGTAAAGTAATTTTCTTTGTAATTTATGGTGTCTGTATTGTTTGGTAATATCTTCTAACAGGATGTATCAAGTAACTAGGGTCAGGCGGTGTTATTCAAATCACCTGTACTGTAAACTATAACATACATTCGCTAGTAAGTAGTAGTGGCAATTAATTTTGTCTGTATAGTGAAACAACATACAAATACATATGTTGAAATAAACTTCTTTGAAAGTTCAAAGAAATGATATTCAAGTACTGAAAAGCTTTCTTACTATCGTATCTACTGTAATGTTGAAATGCGCCTGTGCTGGACTGAACAAGAGTGACCACCAACAAGCATGATAGTTTATGGCAAATGTACAAAGTTCACACTGCTAGCCTCACGATTTATTCAGCACAATGAACAAAAGTATGGCTGCAATGAAACGTAAACTTGAAATAAAATTACATTTATGAAACAAAATTAAAATGTTTTTTATGTACATATATATAAATACAAAATCCTAGTTAAAAATAAAAATACTCATTTATTGTTTAGGTTTACTTATAAATATTATTTTCAGGTCTTGTATATTACTTGAAACCATAAAGTACGTGATTATTAAAAAAATTAAAAATTGATAAAATTTGCATTTTATGGATGATAAAAAATTTTGGGAATTTTAAAATAACATACTAAAACATAAAAAGTAATAAGTTCAAATCTGGAACAAATATAAATATCATAATTATTTCTTATAAATACCATTTCCTAAAGTAATTTTCCAAGATATTAAAGATCATAATGAAAAAAAACTAAATTTATCAAAAGTAACAGGCTTTATATTTCTTAAACTATATGCATTTATGAAAATTCTTATGAAGTTTCAAACAATTTCATCCACTAGTTTTATTGTTGGAATGAAATATATTAAGACTTGCATTAGCTACTCAGACAGTTGGTAGCCGGTGGACATCGGGTTAAAAGATGTCATCTAAAAATTCAGGGAATTAATTTTATAAAACAAAATTTAATGTAACTGATCTCTTTCTTTGATGAATCTTTGTTGTTTACAAATAGAAATAGTGCTTGCAAAAAACATTTACTCATGGCTAATTCTTGAATGGGAATATGAGATGAATCTTTATGAAGATTCAAATTTGTGTGTGGGATTTGGGTAAATTTGTGTTGAAATACTTATTTTACTGAATTGAAAGTATTTGTAAAACGAAATTCTTGATCTATTTCATACTTCTTAGTAAATTGGGTTAATAGTGTTGATACGCTTCAAAAGTTGAATTTTCCTTATCTACTGTAAGGGACATCAGAGAAAATGTCATCAACATATCTATCCCAAGTATGTTTGGAAAAAAAGATAGAAGTATTAATAGTATTGATTAAAATTATCATAATTAAACTTCCAAGAACAGCAGAAACTTGATTCCCCATTCTTAGCCCTTGGGTTTGTTCAAAATTATACTGACAATTAATAATGAAAGTTGCAAAGTTAAAAAATTTCAACAAAGTAGAACTAGACAATTAAAAGCATTATAATTAGAGTCTAATGGTCTTTTTGTGGAAAACTATACAAGGATTATCTGTGCTAACTTCACCTAATTTTGAACTGATAGACTAGACAGAAGGTAGCTAATCAACAGTACCCACCACTAACTCTTAGGCTACTATAATTGGATAGTAGGATCTTAACTTCACTCTTATAATGCACTCACAGCACTAAAGTGTGGAGCATGATTTTGCACCAACAGGATGCAACCTACACACCATCATGTTCAATGTCCAACATCATAACCACTAGAACATGCTTGGACAGGTCTAATGGGATTATTAGTTTTTATGAATTTTGGAGAGATCGTACAAGTATGTTGTGTGAATTGGAAGCACTGAGAAACATCAATATGGTGTTAGTTATTTGATTAATTTTAATTAGTTGAAATAAGATTTTTTCACTTTGTTTTGGGAGGGATTGGAGCTAAATGGTTTAAATTATTCAAGATAACTTAATAACTGAACAATTATTTTTCTGTAATCACAGTAATTCATGATGACAGTGGTATTATCTTTATCTGCATGTAAGAAAAGGATACTTTGGTTTAGTTTTAAATTGGTACTGACTTTCTTTTTTTTCCAAAATGTTAGAAATTTTGTTTTAGAATCAAACTCAGTATGAGAATTACAACTAGAAATACCTTCAAGATCATTACATTTATGGCTATTAACAGTAGTGTAAATCACAATTATAAAATCAATATTTTCTACTAAACATTTGATGTCTCAAACAAGTTAAACATCTTTAAGCGGTGATGGCAAAGTTTAAACCTTGTTGAATAACACACAATTCACTATCAGTCGCAATATGATGACACAGATCAAGAACTATCAGTCGTAGTAGATGGATGGTTTTAAAATATATTTTTTACAATATCCTATCCTAATTTAAAACACTAAGATGCTGCTAAATATTCCAATATACTTAATTATAACAGTGCATTGACAAACTTTAAAAGACTAAAGTTGTCAATTTATATCTGTACATTTTACATCAAGTCAGCCAGTCAAAAAACCTTGCAAAAACATTAAAAAGAAGACATGCAATTGCACCTCAACCACTTTATAGGAAAAAAAAATAATGTGAACCCAGCTTGTTTTTAAAATATAACTCAGGTAGCCAATTGAAAAACAAAAATCTCAATACACTAAGACATGAAGCTATTTGCAAAAATTATCTAAATTTTGATTAGTTAAAACCAGAGAACCACATTTACAGAATAAAAAAAAATTAGCAAAATTCATGAAGGGTGTAAGATGCATAACAAAGTATATAAAACTTCTTGTAAGAACAAGATTCATGTAAAACACAAAATTGAAAACTGTAATTCTAAATATAACCAACAAAAATACACAGAGTACCAGTTAAGTACTAATCACATTTGAAATTTCACATGATACAGAAATACTGTATTATTCTTATTAATTATTATACTTCTGCAATGTTTCAACCACAAGGCTTTGGTGGCAATTTTCAACACTTCCATAAACAACTAGGTGACAATTGGTTTTATGATTAATGAATAAATAGTAAAACATACTAACACTAGCAAGCATAAAAAAATTTATTTTACGACCATAATATGAAAACAAATGGTCAAGCTGATCCTGGTTAAGCAAGATAAGTCAAGATAAAAGAAGACAAAAAGTAATTGATAAAAGTTTAAAAAATTGCAATGTAAACCATTCTGAAAAAAAAATATACCAAAATGTTTATATATCCCTTTTTCTTATCAGTAGTTCAAAAATAATTACTTTTTAAAGAAACAAAAAGATACACCTAGCTTATAGGTGCAAAACAATCACATTTCAAATACTCTTAATCTAACCAGTTCAGTTTTGCAAGTTGCTAACTCACGTTGTGAATACTGGAGATATCAAAAATATGCAGAGAGGGTACCTAACTCATGAATCAATGCTTTCTAATTATTAAAAGTAAGAACAGTATATTAAACAACTATATTCATTACTGGGCTAGTTTTCAGATCTTATCTATGTAAGTATCTGGATTTGATCAGAAGTTAATGAAAATACCCTAATAAACATTACCAAACATAAAAACATTAAAGATACTGAAACAAATGTACCACATGGTTTTCTTATCAATAAACTTCAATGTAATTCTTAAAATTAAAACTAAGATTACTTAACATTTACCTTTCTTTGGTAGCTCTTTCTCTTCATCTTGTTCTCTTCGTTTATCAATGTCTCGATCACGATTACGATCTTTCTGCCTCCTTATAAGATAACAAAGGTGATTTTTAATAGTAAAAAAGGTAACTAAATGCAACATAATTGCTAACTATTGTCAATTTAAATATCCTTAACTTTCTTTCTACATTCCAGTTCAGTACACAAATCAACAGCTTATTCAGCATTATAACAAACAAGGTACAAGAACCTTTAACGGAATAATGCATATGACATTCTTATCTGGTGTATCTATCAAAATCTAAACTTAACCAACTAAAAATATTGCTAAAACTATACTTTGGTCATGCAGAGACCTTGGCAAACTTAAAAATATTACAAAGCAAAACACTAAAATAACAAGGAAAAATAGTAAGCAGGAGTATTTGTGAGAGAAAAAAATATTTAATGCTAAAAAAACTGATCTCATGTAGGAAAAAATTAGATAAAGCCACTGAAGTGTGACATACTACATCTAATATGGCAAAGAAAACTTGAGCCAAAGATGACATCAATGCTACATATACAAAGATAAAAGTAAGCAGAAAGAAGAAATTCTGAAATACAGTCAAGTTTATTTTGATTTATGTAACTAAAATAAAATGAAAAAGATACAGATTAATGAATAACATTTGTTTGTTTTTTCTTGCATACTGTATTAGAAAACAATATAATGGAACAATACAGCCTGTTTTGGTAATAATAAGATACATGTCAACTAAAATATGTAAACCAATATCTTAGTCTTTCATATGCTTAGATACTGAACATATAATGATAAACAACCTTTCTCTGATGTCTGATTCTCTAAGTTCTTGTCGTTCTTTCTGTTTTTTTTCCATTCTTTCTTTCATAATTTTTTCATAGTCATTTGGCCACATTGGATCGTATTCAAGTCGTATATCCCAGTCTCCACCAAGCAGTGTTGCAGTTACAGCACTCCTTGTTTCCTTAGGAATATAACAATAATATTTCTAAAATTATAAGAGTTTATACTTAAAACCTGTATTGAGATACTATGCATAACAACACTCTATACATATATAATAATGTAAACCTATTCAGATCTGAATATATATATATATATATATATACATGTAAATATTTATGAACTTCATCTATTTGGAGTCTTGAATTGAGGACTTCACAGGAAAGTTTCTAATCACATAATGTCTTCATTCCTTCAAACCTCTCTAAAATAGCTGTAGGTAAGTGTTTCCTAGTATTGAAATAAGTAAACAAGAACGTTATTTCAACAAATAACTATTTTTAGAATAACCTGAAATTCCTGTGACACTGCACAAGTTATTGGGCAAGAGTGAACTTGGGAGAATGAATTTAAATATGTAAGATATTAGAGATATATATAGTTGGACATATTCAGACAAAAAAAAGCACTGATTCAATGGGACAGAATGAACCATAAAATATTTAAAAATTAGTTTTCTGAGTTTGTTTAAATGTGTAAACATACATCCTTTCACTGGTTTAAATGGACAGGAAGTTAAGAAGCAACTATAAAGTTTCATTAAGAAAATTTCTTCATAAATTAAAATGATTTGTATTTAGAAAATAAAAAAAACATGATTATTTTATTTTAAAGACAAGATTATGATATTCAACTGTTTTAAAGTAATTTACTGTTATCACTGTTCCAAGTGTGGAAAACATAACACCAAACTGATAGTTCAGTGTCCATGTGAACATACAAATGAAAATCTGAGCATCAGGAACAAAGACATGTCCAGTTAAAAGTTTATAAAGAACTGATTAATTAGAGGAAACATCAAGGAAGCAAAAACTATTTGATAAATTTTTTCTACTTCAACTAAATAATCTATAATTTAAATAGAAGATTGGGCATAGTTTCATATTAAGCAATAAAACAACTTCAATAACAAAGTATCTATTACAATGATAAATTTTCTGTACATTAGGATTAATGGCAATTCATTTTTAAATCAATACAAGTACCCACTGACTGTATTGTACTGTAAACTTAGAAATCTACTATATACAAGATATATCACACTAGTTAACAGTTTTTCTATACACATAAATGTATAATGTATTAAAAACACATTGTAGTCTACAAGTTAGCAAATATTTACACAATATATTAATTCTTTAAGTACTGAAGGTTATAGTAAAATATCTAAAAACCAATGCAACAATTTACTTCTTCAGCATTTAAAAAAGGTTCGATATTTTGCTTTGTTACATACTATTATAAATACTGAAGTTATTCTGATACACTAAAAAACACAAACAATGGCAAAAACATAATGATATTAAACACAAACCTATGAAGTTTCATTAACACAGACAAAATATTCAATGACCTATCCTTTATTCAAATTTGAAAACTATGCGATAACCAATTGATAATGATAAATTAAGTTTACACATTATATACTTAAGCTAGAGATATTTAACCCTTCAACTGCATAGGTGACTGCAGTTGACATCATATGATGCATTTTTTATGCAACATTTTGAATGGCCCACCACTACTTTGGTGAGCTGTAAAGTTGTATGGGTGCTGCGAGTCATCCCAGTTCAGTACCCAAACAATGTCATGCACCCACACTTCAGTTACTCACATGTTGTCATGGCTGAAGAACCTAGTACATCATGCATGTCTGCTGCTCCCAAATGAAAACTCTCAAACCGTGAGAATCTTATGTCATCAAAAATTACTAGAACTTTGTGATGACAATGAAGAGGAAGTGTTATTATCCTCTGGTGAAGAAGATGAAGAGTATTTTCTAGAAATATACTCAAGTGCAACTGATGTAGAAGAGAGTGATGGGGAAGAAGAGCATAGTAGTGTTGTATGACCCAGACTGACAAACAACCTTTTGTCTGGTCTCATGGAGATAATTTTGAACCAGAAATTCATGCTTTTGATTCCAGAATAACATCAGAATTCTCAGTCAGTGAGGAGGCTGAAGAAATAGAATATTTCCAAGTCTTCTTTTCCAAGTTTCAGTTTATGCAAAATTCAAGGGTTCATCGATGGGTCGATACAACCATCTGTGAAATGTGTGTATTTCTGGCAATATTCATGCTAATGCCACATATAAAAAAACATGTTCTTACCAACTATTGGAAGCATGATCCTCTTATTGGCACTCCAATCTTCAGAAAGAATATGGTCAGGGATATCTTCCTCTTACTTTTGCGATTTATTCATTTTGCCGATAATGTAAATCCATTTCTGAACGATCGGCTATGGAAAATATGAGGCTTATTTACAGTGCTGAAGGAGAGAGTTACCAAGTTCTTTTATCCTTTCTGTAAGCTTGTGATAGATGAGTCACTCATCTTATTCAAAGGAAGGCTTGTCTTCAAGCAATAGATATCATCAAAGAGACACCAGTTTGGCATAAAGATTTTTGTATTGTGTGATTGTGAGACCGATATCATTTTCAATATGATAACATGCACAGCAACTAATGTTGACATTCTGTCAGATGATCACTTGAGCATATGAGGTGCCATCATAAAAAAAAAGATGGACAAGAACATGGGAAAAAAACATATCATTTATAACAATAATTAGTATACAAGTCCTTCCCTACAGCATTTTCTGCATAAAAATAACAAAGGTTCAGTTGGCACTGTCTGTGTCAATCGAAAGTATATGCCTAAATTCAAGCAAGGTGCCACACTTGGGGACATTGATCTCTGAAAATTTGGGAATATTTTGGGCTTCTGTTATCATGACAATGGGGATGTCGCCATGTTGGCCACCATCCACAAAATCACTATGAAGGACAGCAACAAGAGGCACCACGCAACCAATGAAAAAATTATGAAACCTGACACAGTGTTGGACTACATGGAAAACGTGTGTGGTCAACAAATCAAATATGCAAATCGGTGATGTGGAGTGCCTCTGTAAGTCCATCAAGTGGTATAAGAAGGTCTTCCACCATCTTGTTGAGGATGAAGTTGTGGGTGTTCAGTTACAACATTATCCTGCAAATCCTCAAGAAATATGGAACTCTTGCACCAACAAAGTCAGGACGTCATCAATTCTCTGCACCTGATTGGCTTTCAGGAGGAGACTTCATGACCTGTCATTTCCTGGAATACCTTCCACCTGCAGAAAAAAGACATCACAGGCAGGTACCTTGCATAGTGTCCAAGAACACAGACATACACAAAAAGGTGCATAAAGTGACATCATTCCATTGTCATGAGTGTGGTGTTGGGTTGTGCATTGATCAGAACTTCATAAACTACCATTAATTGAAGATATTCTAAAATGTGAATTAAAATATGTAAGTTGGTAAATATTAATTACCATTTTAATGGAGACTGTGATCACCCTAATTATATTACCAATGATAACTCCTGCTAGTTTAGAATATATTTAGAACTGTTAGAATACTGTGAATTATTCCAAGTTGTTCTCTCAATCATAAAGTTACCATATTTAATGTACAATAGTAGACGTAGCCTCTAATATTAACAATTATTGTCACACTTATGTATAGACGCCTTACCTACTTCATATTACAGCACGAACGTGTAGCTTTCTAAACAACCAGTGAACACCAACCTTTCGAGAAACTAACATTATATTCTTGTAACCGGTTGAAAAATACATCTAAGCTATACCCGTAGTTATACAAGAGTATTAGAAGTTCAATTTTTGGAATAAGAGGGGCGGTAGCTTTGTTAAGTTAATCTAATTATGTCAGTAACAAATCTGGGAAGTCTTTTTTTTTTTATTATGCAACAATTGACTACTAGTGATGCTATATGGTTGGCGTTGATAGGATTTATTACTTGTAGGGGGATAGGGTGAAAGGAGTTAGTTTGGGTGACGCAGAAAAAAATAATACTTTCAGTGTCAGAGCTCTTCCCTAAGGAGTTCTGCCCCCCGTTGAAGATGCCCTTACAAACAACGTACCTACAACATGTATTATTTTTTTCAATTCCTGTATTATTTATATGGAGACGAAACAAGTAAACCATATAAATCTATTCAAAAGAGACTAAACAGATTCGTCAGTAAGTGCCCAAGATATCATAATAATGCAAGCATTTTGCGCGCAACACTTCGAATGGCCCGCTGCAAAAATTCGCGAATCTTTGCGCATGGTGGTTGTAAGCAGATTTACACAAGTCGGAAACGCAGGGTTAACATCAGTTGGTGTAGCGTTATAACAGTTGAAGAAATACTGCAGAAGACAGCGACAGTTTCTTTAGTTAAACTTGCACTAAGCCGTATTTAGGCTGTCACGTGTTTAAAGTGGCAAATACCTGAATGCCAAAGCTAGCCTTCTGTTGAAGACCAGCTGATAAAACGGAAAGAACCACACAAATACACCATCACATCAGTGAATGCTGAATGAAAGACACTGAGAAACTAGTAGAAGATAGAATACAGTAAAGAGTCGTGTTTCTTCCTTGTTAAAATGGTGTCCCCCTGGTAGGACAGCGGTAAGTTTACGAATTTACAACGCAAACATCCGGGGTTCGATTCCCCACGTTGCACACAGCCTTTTCCGATAAGACTAAATTAATGCTACAAAATTACTATAGCTACACATAAAATATGGGATTTTGTTTTACAGAAAACTGGGAAACTGAATCCATTTTACGCGTTTATGAAAATTAAATCTGTTACTGCAAGCACTACAAAATGGAGACTGTTTCTCCATAGAGGTAAAATGGGCAGATATGGAGTAAAATATGAAGGAAGAAGGTTTCCGTTTTAATTTAAATGTTTCTTTATTACGCGAACTAGTGTCCCTGACTTACGTTTTACGAATAAATACAGACAATAATTTGAATCGATTTTATTTTTAATACACAATAAATATGATCAAATCACAACATTTCCTGGCAAACGTTTGTATCAGTTTGGTTGTTTTTTGAAGTTCGCGCAAAGCTACACGAGGGCTATCTGCGTTAGCCGTCCCTAATTTAGCAGTGTAAGACTAGAAACCTATTTATATAGTTACCATTGGATTTGGGGAACCTATTTATACAGTTACCATTGGAGTCAGGGAACCTATTTATACAGTTACCATTGGATTTGGGGAACCTATTTATACAGTTACCATTGGATTTGGGGAACCTATTTATATAGTTACCATTGGATTTGGGGAACCTATTTATATAGTTACCATTAGAGTCAGGGAACCTATTTATACAGTTACCATTAGAGTCAGGGAACCTATTTATACAGTTACCATTGGATTTGGGGAACCTATTTATATAGTTACCATTGGATTTAGGGAATATTACCTAAATATTAATCCCCTGACTCCAATGGTAACTATATAAATA
>NW_013665884.1:634301-642427 GCF_000517525.1 Limulus polyphemus
AAGGTTTTGTCAGAGCAATAACGTTATTATAGTGCTTAATTTTTGTTAAATTTTGTACTTATTGAAATGATGGTGAATTAATTAAAGAGGAGATGCCTAGAGAAAAAAAATTCACATTTCTCACAGTGGGGGAAATTCAGAATTTTTTTAAATATTGCCTTACAAAATTAAGAACTTAAACTTATACACCATTAAAATATGGATTATTAGCTATGATTTTATGCCATACTAATTCGTATAACATAAACAAAAATTAGTTTAATTAATTTTGAATGTAACTCACTAAAACCCTCGTGACATGCTCAGTAAAGAATGCCCAAGCAGAGAGGGTTAACACTCTAGTAATGAAACAAGGGGACACTGTTTCAAAACTACTGGTAGTAGTTGGTAAAAGCTACACCTGGAAGAGTAGTTGACAACGTTGAAACACTCTAGTAAAGAAACAAGGCAATGTTGTTTGATACATGGGTAGTAACTGGTGAACAGTCTAATAATGAAATTACATAAAGCAATGTAATGTATAACGGAGGCCCAGTGTACCATAAAATACAAGGTATTTGAGGATCTCTAGCTTAAGTATGTAATGTGTAAACTTAATTTATCAGTAGCAGTTGGTTATCACATAGTGGTCAAATCTGAACGATGGATAAGTCATGGAATGTTTAGCTACAAATCATAAAATGGTTTTGATTGTATTCAAGTCAGTCAAACATAGGAAGGTAGCCCAACTGTGTAAAACAAAGTATAACATTATTATGAAGACATGTAACAGCTAATACATGTAGATGTAAGAAACAAGTTTAAATATAAGGGCAACTGCTGCTACAAAAACAACAATAAATTAAAAGGTGCAAAACTTGTGCCTCCTAAAACTAAATTGGATTAGTCAGTTGTTGGTTTTGTTGAAATTCACAAGTAATAGCATACCAAAGTTACCAAAATGCTGGGTTTTTACTAACCACATCAATACAATCAGTATATTACATTAGCTACATTTATTACTGAGTTAATTTTTTACCTCTGACCTATGCAGATATAGCTTGCTTTGATCAGAAGTCCATATTAATGAATCATAACAATAGTATGAAGATTAATATGCTAAAGTTAAAGAAATTACATTGTAATATACAATGATAATGGTGTAATTTAAGTTTGACATACCCTAAACAATATCATCTAAGAGCTTATTAACTTGTGCATTTCCAAACCTACAATCTTTATTTTTCTCATGTTGAAATATTATATAAAATGAGAATTTTCTGTGTGATCACTACATAACTTGAAAAGAATCATGAGAAAATGAAAGCTCCCTCAAATTTCACTTTACAAATACAGGTAATGATTTCATAGTATATAATCTTTACAATGGAAAAGCTTAATCTGTTGATTAGTAGCTTCTGTGTTATAACATCACAAAAAGACTGATAATAATTTTATTCACATCTTTCGTTACTGGCCCCATATGAGTTTCCAGTATTAAAGAATGTACAGTAGCATTTCAACTGCACATCACTGTTGACGAGACCTTTTGCTCAATGACAGAACTCATCAGGTCAGCCAGGTTTCCAATGCACAAAACCTCAGTTGATACCTTATACATATCAATATTGTAAAAGACATCAAGCTTTATGGTGTATAATGCTTACACTGATGAAGCATATTCTGTTTATCAATAGCTTATGTGATGTTACAAGAAGATGATAATAATTTTATTTACTAACCATTTTTTTTTCAGTAAGTGTGTGCAATAGCATTTTGACTGCACATTTTTCAAATTACCAATACACATAATGTCCTTTCCAACAGAAATTTCTAACAAAAACAACTGAAATCTTAGCAATCTTTATGTGCTATACATGTAACAGCATTTTTAAGTTGAGAAGTGTCTAAAGAGAATGGGTTAACGAACAGAAATTGGAGCATTATTTTTATTAAATCTATAAACATTTCCATTTTCACTGCTAAGTTATGGCTATTATACACAAAATAAAATATTAAAGCAATATTTGTGCTTAATGTGAATGATATATGTTTAAACCAAGTTTTGTTGTACTGTTTGATCATCAATAAAGTTAGGTACCGTATTCTCACATTCACAAATTAATCCTTTCCAGTCCAGTAGAATTATTTTGACCACTTCTGTAGTTGTATTAAACTTCAAACATAAAGTGTGATAACAATTCAATGTTTCTGAACCTAAGTTAGATCTTTATGGTAAATTTGAAATTTATAATGAAAAAAAAAAACCTAACTTAGACAATATAACTAACAAAATGCCCATAACGGTTGATCTGATTTCCAAAATTTAGTTCCTCTGCTTACTTGTTTATTTTGTTGAAGTAATTACCTTGACAGTTTCTTTTCACTTTATAAAACTCCTTGTAAATTGAAACTGTAGAGTCTTAACAGTTGGCTTTGTTTTTTTGAAACAGCTGTGTATAATTTCTGAAAGGATTACAAAGGCAGCTATTATAAATAAGATATAGTGAGTTAAGAACTATCTATTTATATTAATTTTGACAATATGCAAAACATTGTATTTCAAATTTCTTTTAAAGTGGGCTCTACTGCATTATTGTATTTTGCAAATAAGCATGTGCAATAAAATTTATTTATTACTATAACCTAAAATATAAATAAAAACAAAGCTATGATATAATTAGACTACTTAGAGGTATATGATCAAAAAAAGGTTTTAGACATGATAAATTGTGAGGAAAGAAATAATCCCACCTTTCAGGTGGTACATTTAATTCTGTTAGCTTTAGAAGTTTTGAAGTTGTAAAATAAACAATGAAGTTGAAATAAGCAATAAAAACCACATATTTGCAATCTTATTTCATTGCAGACAAGTTTTTCTATGCAGGTGTGAAGTTTAAATATTTCTACTTCCCAAATAAAAATTACAATTAGATAGGTTAGCCATTTAGATTTTTTTGTACTCTAACCAAAACAAATTTTAATAAAAAATGCATCAAAACAAGATTCTAAGTTCTTAACATTTGAATTTTAGTTACTTATTTTGCAAGAAATAGGATGCAAAAAACAGATAGAATTTTTTAAGCTTTAATGATGTTATTTGCCCTTGTAAAAAAACATGAGATAATCAACTAAAAAGGGTTAAACAGGTGAAGACCTTCCAGTCAGTGGTGAAAGATTTTGAAACCTGACAAAAATTAAAGAAAAAAAGAAAAACTGCTTTTAAATATTGAAAAATGAAAAAATATTTTAAAAAGAACATAAGAATCTTATTGTAAAAAAGCATAATTTAACATTTTTATAGGATGCAAATCAACTAAATGGCAAATAAAAGCATCAAACACATAATAGCTTATTTTAAAAAATCAAAATAAAACACAAACTTACCCTTCCCTGGGACAATCCTATGGCTGGCAAAGGAGGTGTTTCTTCTTGCTCATCTTTACGAGATTTTAAATCAACCACAGGAGCTAAGACAGTACCCTTTTTGGTCTGTTCTCTCTAAAAATAAAAAAACCATAAAACAAACAGTAAATAATGATTCAGGTAGCAGTGAATGATACTGAATTCTTCAAGAATGATCTTAATTAAAGAAATAACATAAACAAATTCCTATTGGTGGGGAAATGAGAAATCACTTGTTGCTTGTTAAAATCTAGTCATTTCAGATCGTTAAACAGTAACAACTTTATATTGAAATATTTCAGAAATTGACAATGCTCTAATAAAGCAACAATGAACTTAATAGAAGTCTGAGAAGGAAAATATCACTTGTAATTTAAGCTCTGCTAAATATCTAGCCTGTATGTATATGTGTGTGTGTTGTGAGAGTGAGGAGAACAATGACCTTAGCTTTCTTTCTTGTTTATCAGAGGTTTCTAACAAACTACCACTCAAAGCTCTTTGGCAATCAACATGTAAAAATCATCTAAAAACTATACCAATGGTAAAATATTGAATGACAAAGATAATTTAGATATGATTCTATCTTGTAAAAATGTTTGTTAGGATACAAATATATGCAAATTATTCCAAAAACACAACATATTCCCATATCTATAGTATAACAACATTTACACATTTGGTTGTAAAGAAAAAAAAAGAAAACCATTAAGATGTGCAACTACAGATCTTGTAAATGTTCAATGAACCAGCACTACCCTTTCTAAAATCTCAAACTAAAAGCAGTGACAGGTTTTAAACATAGCCCACACCTCCTTATGCTATCAGAAAAACATGTCAACTAATGAAGCTGAGGAAGAGATTTAAAGCTAGTACCCTTGCAGTAGTGTAACTCCTGTCCAGCCATCAAAAAATATTGAAAATAGTGGACGAACAAAGTATAAAAAGTTTAATGAGGGGGAATGCTCAAGATGTTTCACTCCTCTCCAAAGTTACAGTGTGCCCAGCCCCTGGGTGTAATGCATTCAAAGAAGCCAATGTACTCAGAAAATAAAAAGGACAAAATTTGGTCAAGCAACATTTTCAACAAGCAAACCCAGTCAAGAGAAGATTTGTTTGTGTTAATCACAAAGCTACACAATAGGCTACCTATGGTGGTAACAGCACAGCTATTGAAACTTAGTTTTTGAAGTTATAAGCTTTCAGACTTACTGCTGAGCCATTGGGGTGGGCATCAAGAGAGGAACTAAGAAGACAGCACTCTAAGAATTGAGATGATACCCAGACAAAGGAGGGACTATGCTAGCACCAAGTGTCTTGTCTTTATCATTTGATATACCAATCAAGATGTAAGATGACCTGAATAAGCAGCTCCTTGTTCTACAAGCTCTGGTTATAAAAGAATAAGAAAACTAATGCCAATTATCAGGGTGATCCTGGAAATCTAGCCCCATATAATGCAACAAAGCTACTGAAGGTCTTAAAATTCTAGAGAAAACATGGGGAGGGTGCAAGGCCAGGTCAATATAGGTGAGAAAAACTTGAAATGCAACTGATCTTCAGAGTGAAAAGTAAGAAAGATAGCAAACAGGAACATGCAGCGCAATTACCAGAATTTCTCACAGAGTTTATCATAATCCCAGCTCTGAGAACAAAGTGGGAGAGGATACATCAGCTTGTTTGCAGTACAGTGGTTGCAACAAGAATTGTTTAAAGTAATAAATGTGCAAGAAAATGTTTATGATATGGTTCTGTATAAAGTCTGGGCCAATCCAATAAACTTGGTAGGTAGTTGGATGTTAGTTATCCTACTGGGGTGGTCAGAATTTAGAACTATAGGTGTACAAAGTGTTTATGAACATGTATATACACGTAAAATTAGTATTTACTCAAAAATGTTTAATTTTTAGTTATTTTTCTTAAAATGTAGAAAAATAAATAAAAAACATATGCAAAAACAATGATTTCCAGTACTTACGATGTAACAAAACTGATTTGTACTTACTAAGTCTCACTGTAAGACTTGTGTATTCTTTCAAGTGGAGGGGGGGGGGGACAAATTAATTTTTTTAGATTTCAAATATGCATTTTAGAAAACCAAAAAATTATCAAATTACTATACTGGTATATATATAAAACAAATGTAACTTACCTGGCTTTCTTACTAAGTTATATGTGGGTTAAAAAAATATCATTTCTGTTAAAAGCAATGACTTGGTCAACAGACTTCAACATTTCCAGTAAAACTATGGCTTTCCTCTTCAAGCCAATTACAAACGACTTTCAGATTATTTATAGTGTGGAATATGTTCTTTCTATTGGTTATAAACATGTACTAAGAGAAGTAGGCATGAGTAAACAAGAGGTTTCAACAGAAACACTGGAAGATTTGTTAAATATATTGATATCTCAGCAAATCAAAAAGGTGGGAGGTTCTTTTATATTCTAGTTTGTCAATGAAATTTGAGTTTCTAATTCATTAACCACTATAAATGTTGTACGGTAGCAGTAATAAAATATAAACTGAGCAGTAAGACAAGAGGACGTGCTACATGACACACAAAAAGAGTAATAAGCATTTTTTTTAAATAGTTTTTTCAAATAAGAACTTGAAACACATATAATAGTAAAATTTGAATTATAAACTACATTTTGATGCCAATTTTATCAATATATTGATAACAGATTTGTTTAATTAAATTTTGAAAATAACTAAAACATTATGACATGCACTATTTGAATTTAGGGGTTAAATTGTGAGTGTAATTATTTTAAACTTAACAAATTTCATTTATTTATAATCATTGCACCAAAATTTTTATATTACCTTTGCTTGAGTAAGTGCAGCCTTCTTTAGTTGCAGCTGAGACTGAAGTAGTTTGATGCCTGATGACCACCCAGCTAATTAACAGAGATAATGAGTTAGCATCACATTTATAATATGAAATAAAATTGGGCTAAGAGCTATCCCCTTCCTCTATGCAGACATATAAAACAATTTCTCAATTTCAAAGCTAAACATATTTGAATTACTAATAACATTATATTTAAAATGTTTTTTTTTCAATTTTACAAAATAAGCTTCAATAAGGGATTCTTATTAGAAGTCCATATTGCTTTTGGACATTTCAAATAGTGTAACAGAACACTTATTCAGAGTTTCAAAGTCAACATCACTCTTGAGTTCTGACTATTTGAAATTGTTCTAATTTGTGATTTAGACAAAATAAAAATGTTCAAAATGATAATGTAAAATACAATCTTGTTCGAAATGTAAGTGCTGTGTCATTTTGCTATAAGTAATCACAAACACATGCCATATAGTACAGAAATAAACAGAGTCTGATGTGTGTATACTTATTATATTCTGACATGGTTGTTAAAAAATATTAGATTGAAAGATTCAACAGGAGGGTTTTGAAAATTCATTTTCACAGTTGAAAACTGCCATCAGAAAATCTCATTCTTTGACAGTTTGGTAGCAAATAATATTTCAACTGTAAAAATTTAAATATGCATAAATAATTCAATAACATATCTATAAGGCATTAAAGATTCTTGAAAAACCATCATATAGTATTCATTAACCAAATTATAAGGAAAATGGGGAGAAGGTCACCAAGACAAAATGAAAACAAGTGTTAAGGTCACTGTCAAATTTCAAAACCAAGATGACTCAAGGTAGATTTTACAGCATTAAAAAATTCCACATTTTCCAGTTCATCAGGTTGAGTGAAGAAATAAACAGGAATAGTTACATTTTTTAATTAAGCAAATAAGTGGCAAAATTGACATTTTTTAATTAAGCAAATAAGTGGCAAAATTGACATTTTTTAATTAAGCAAATAAGTGGCAAAATTGACAGTTAATTAACAATATATGTGTTACATTGTTTTTTTATTGGTTGTGCATTAATGCATTAATATCATGTATGATATTTTTTTTACAGCCATAATAGAAAATAACAATGGAGAACAACATCACCTCATAATCACATGCTGTTTATGTTAGTTCTATCGGAAACAGCTAATGGGCTCCCAGTGGGTACAAAGTATACCAATAAAATCAACACAAGAACTAAAACAAAAACATAAAATTAAAAGGAAGCAGACCTGAAAAGGTTGTTGTTTAAACTGTTATAAGTAATTTGGAATTCTCTGAATAATACCGCAGACAGTGCAGAGTACAAAATGGTATTTATATAATTTAATATTTTTCAATTCTTCATTTCACTGTACATTAACAATTTATCAACTACTGGAGTTATGGTAGAGAAAATAACAGATCAAATAGAAATTTTTACCAAAAGTTAACATTTTCCTTACCTAAAAATGTATTTCCAATGAATACTCAACTTTATTCTTGGATTAGGCAAGAAGAAAGTGCACCAGAAGTGGGAAGATCAGGTGGGAAGGTAAGGAAAATGTTAAATTTTGAGATGATACCTCACCTCTTCAAACAGAATACTTAAATCCTGCATTGAAATGGTGGAGGAGCCAGTGCAAACATTAAAACTTAATGAACTCCTTTCAGAGAATGCCTGAAAGGAAGGACCATGGAGTGTGGCAGAAACTCCATCAGGACACACCCATGGGCGACTGCATCTCGTCTCAACCAGAGTATACACTTCGCTTGGAAGGAAACATAAGGAAAGGCAAAAGAACTCCAAGTGTTGCAGAACCCACACACAAGTTGTCAGCAAGCTAAGAAATTTCATGTGTTTAGGGTGTGATCAGACTGTATAG
>NW_013665884.1:643102-680725 GCF_000517525.1 Limulus polyphemus
CACTCACGACCTACAACATATAACATACACGTAGATGTCAAAATTTTGACTGATAAAGGCTACTCCATGTATCATATCAAAACAAAGTTTCAGGGAAAGGGTATGTTAAAATAGTACAATTGGTGACGAACGTAGTCAAGGTAAAAGCCCAACTTTTCAAATGTGACATTAAGTAATTCAGTGGATGTTTCTTTAGTGATACACAACAATCAAGTAGAGACTTGTTTATAACTATCTGTAATTACTAGTATGAATGTTACCTCCAGAACAGTTAGATCATATTAGCACAAAGTGACCTCAATAAATATGTGGCTACTTGAAAACCACTGCTAAAACTAAGAAGCTAATAAGAGCATCAGACTTCAAACAATGAGATAAACAATGCTGGAGGAGAGTACTCTTTATAGATGCATCCAAATTAAACTTGTTTTACAATAATTAACAGAAGTTTGTGCAATGGCAAGGAAGAATAATAACACAATAAACATACAACATTTACGGTGAATCATGCTGAGAGACCAGTATAAGTGTGGGCCATATCTCAGACAATGATGTTAGAATTTTTAAATATATTAGAATCATATGTGAAAAATAATTGTTCAAAGATATTCAGTCCAGTGTTTTTAATTCAGAACAAGTACCAACATATTATAATCCTCTTGTGTCAAACATACATGTATTTATTTATCTCACATTTTCAATTAAGTTAATTCTGGATATCACAATCTACTTAACAATAAGCTACTGCCCTTATACTCACTTTAGTACATAAACAGCTACTTTGTTCACACATAAACACATGCAAGAAGTTTTGTAAAACACTGGTGATGAACTGAACAGTTTTGGAATAATGGCATGGGCAGTAACAAGAAGATAACTGAGACTAATGAAATCCCTGTGTGAATACAAGGAGTCAAAATGATAATGCACAACTGCATCTGCAACATTGTGCCTACTCACTGCATTAATGGTTGCAAGAATTGGCCAGTTGTGACAGTAGAAATATAACACTGTAACTTGCAGAAATTTGATTCCATCATAAAGGAATAAAATGGCTATATTACTAATCATCATGCAATAAAGGGAAATGATTTTCACTGCAAATACATTACAGAAGTTATTACATTTTAATGGAATACAACACATTTGCAGGTTAATATATGTACACATAGTTGAGAAAGAACCCCCCTTGTGCAGTTTTAAAGAAACTTTTTTGTTTTCTTAGAAGTACTTATCTAAACAACAGATGCATCAAGCAACAAATATTATGCTGTTTCCGTCATTAAATCTGTGAAATTTATAAAATTAATTCACTTCTCCTTCAATTTACTGAGCAATGTGTAAACATTATCTTTATTCTTTCAAACTGGATCTTAGTACCATTTCAAGTGGAGAAAATCATTTTGAAAGTAACTAAATTGAAATCTGACATAGGTCATCATTTTTCAGTATTAGGCAACCACTGTTAAAATGGAAGTTTTCAATGAACACAATTCATTGGGGATTTGCAACATTCCCTTAATGCACTTTATGTACAAAAGTATAATACTTGTCTGAAAGATTTAGTTTAATGACTATAGGTTTCCTATTTTCAGATTTTTTTGGCATTTGACTTCACTGGATGCTTCTTCTCAGAATCAACTCTTGAGCCATCTCCTCTTCTGAATTTTTTTTGTCCATCCCCTAAAAATATTTTTATAACCTTCAATCTTATGGGGCTAAAGATCAATCAATGAAAATTCAGAAACCACTTTCCCCGCCTAACTCTGACATGCTCTAATTTACAATTTTCTAATAGATTTTTCTGAAGCCGACTCCCATTAAATTTATAACCAATAGAAAGCTTAGATTTCAACGGATTCATTGCCACAGTCATCATACCAAATGGGCTTACAGATAATAGACAATTTGGTTTGACGTGAAAAAAATGCTCCCACAAGAACACACTGGGAAAAATAGTTGAATTTTTAACTGCTCAAGTCACTTGATTAGAGATGCTCGAGTACTGGTACTGGCAGTTCCTGGTACCACCAGTACTACTGCAAACCCAGATAAACACAGATATCAGTAGAATATATGTGGTTCCAATTTTCTGGATCTCTTCTGGGTCAGATCCACATGTCAAGATATTGAATGTCCTTAAAGCGAAATTATATGTTCTCTTAGAATATCACATCAAGGGAGGTACATATATAATGTGGGAAATGGTAATTTAAGAAAATGAACTTTAACTATATATAATCAAGTAATTCATTCAATTTTTTGATGTTTCTTAAAATAATAATCTCAAATAGTGAAAACAATAATCTCCGACTAGAGCTTAAACCCAGATATGTCAGCTCAAACTAGTGTTCTAAGGTTAGGATATCAGGACATCAAGTTCCAAGATGTCTCTCCACTTGGTTTCTTACATTAACATAATTAGTTTTTTTTATAAAATATTTATTGATTTTGAATTTTTAAGGTGAATTTTTTACATTCTGAATGGTAGCTCTAGTGTTTAATTAATTCACTATTAGTTCTTGTTTTTATTTCATTGTCAAAGGATAATGGGCAGTTTGGCCCATCTAGACTGCTTTATTCATTTAATTTAGCCAGAAGTCTTGAGTCCACTGTGCAATGTGTAATTCTTAAAAGTAGAGACATCAAGCTTATTACCTCACTAACCATGTCATTTTGCAGTGAATTAAACATGGTATTAATGTACAGTGGAGACTACATCAAAGGTAACAGTTAAACCATGAGACACATACTGAGACAGCACATGTACAATTCTTGCATATCAGCTATCATGTGAATATCAAGATACATCACTTTGCACACCAAGCAGAGCACAAAGTTTTGAATAGCAACATGTGTTTGTCTAGTGTCAGTTTTTGCTAAACAAATGTCACTACTATAGGCATATCTTATCTTTGTGTATTTGTATTTATATCAAAGCTACTAAGACTTATCTGCTGCTTTCCCTATGGAAGGTAGCCAGCCAGCAGCACCATGCCAGTGCTACCATCTATCATCCACACAATTGGATTGCCTTCTCACTGTTATAAAGCACCCACAGCTTAAAGTGCAGAGAATAGTTTTCTAGTATCACATGGATTTAAAACCAGTTCATAAGTCCAAAACTCAGACCTCTACTACAGGGTCAACCCAAGACCATTCTCTTTATGATATTCACACAACTCACATTTTGTAATATTACAAATTTTCCTTATTACAAATCCATAAATTT
This sequence comes from Limulus polyphemus, assembly GCF_000517525.1. Classification (NCBI taxonomy): domain Eukaryota; kingdom Metazoa; phylum Arthropoda; class Merostomata; order Xiphosura; family Limulidae; genus Limulus; species Limulus polyphemus. Next base: position 646,335 of record NW_013665884.1, read on the forward strand.
ATTTACAAATGGAAATAGTAATAATAATAATAACTGCTTTATCTAGCATTGTACTGCATCTAATATTTATTCAATTTTTAGTCCTTTGTTTGTAGATACTGGGAAGATGGTTGTTATAGAGATCAAAATAATTTATCATTCAAATATATTTTTCATACTGTAATATGGATTTCCTGAAATAAAACAGTATCTCTCAATTTCTCTTCATTATACCTTGAATAATGAAACTATGATATACCAGTTATATCAATGATTACAGACCTGGCAACATTAAATTTTGAAAAATAGTAATCCCTATAGACATAGTAACTCAATCCCACAATAAGAAAAGTGAGTAAATGAGAATGTATCCCATGAGGTAGAGTGGCTAGGGCTGAATGCTTTAAAGAAAACTGAGTATGTGAAATTAAACCACCTCGAGAACTAAGTCAATCTCAAACACTAATCAAGGTGAAAAAAGAAAGACATCCGAGTGCAAAAGCTGACAAATGAGAAGTGATAGTTTGGTAGAGGTGCATAGAGGGAATCACATACGAGGGTGCGGAGGACTTGTGGCATGCGTAATAAAAAAGTTTGCATATAGAGGGCAGCAATTAACGAGAATAGCTAATCTTGAGAGAAGAGGGAAGTACCGTATCGGAAACTTAACATTAGGAACTTACTGCAATCTGATATTTTAAATGCAAATATCATTTGGCCCTATTCTTTCAAGAATTAAGATAAAAAGCTAATACAACCATCTGATACTACTCCATGACATATAAACCCAAGAGCTGTTTTAGCAAAAACATAGACAATGGGCTGCACTCTGTCCATGATAGGTCTAGAGTTCGAAAACAGTTATATCAAGTAACATTGTTTTACTTTCTAATAATAAAAGGAAGTTAGAAAATAACAAAACTAAGTAGTTTATTTCATGTGGCACCTTTCTACAGCAATACAAAAAACCTATATTTACATTTAACTAAAGGTTGTACCTACGTAGAGGAAGCACAAAAGAAATGTTTTATTTTTAGCTGAATGTGTAAATGCATTATTTTTCATGTATTTTATATTAGTTTAGTTTTAGCCCACAGTGCAGCACAATTGACTCTGCTCCTACTTCTCTGAATGAATGAAACAAAAATAGTAGGTTACATGAAGGAGTTACATTTTGAAATTAAAATTCAGACCCCTTTTTGATACGACACTAGCTTAAAATGATTTATTTGTTGTTTATTCTTGAAACTTGATGAAAACATGTTATACTATCATTTTAAAATATTTTTATTTGAGTTATTTTTTGCAGCTTTATGCAGTTACACCTCAATGTACATATACTGTACTTTAGTATAAAATAAAATCCATGTCCTAATGCTTCAACTAAGTAAAAAATAATAATAATGGAGAACGTGGTATAAAGAGGAATAATCCTACCCAGTGCAATTTTTATAGAATGGGTCTGTTCAGATAAGTGTTTTAAAAAAGATTGTAAGTTGTTTAAACCAAAAAGACTGAAATGTTAACCAACTCTAATGGTCAATTTACTTAAATTTGCAGAAGATATTAACATCTTTGGTGTTGCTGGCTATGAAAAGAATGCTGCTGATTTACAAAAGGATTTAGACCATTTAGTGAGTTGGGAAAATAAATGGCAGATGGGTTTTAATTATTATAAATGCAAGATAATGTTTGTGGGTTATCATAATTTGAATTATATGTATAATTTAGAGAGAATAACCATAACAGTGTCATGAAAGAAAGTGATCTTTGATTCAAAGGTTTAATTTCTGGAGCGAACACATGGAGATGTGGGCAGCAAAAAAACTATCTGCCAAGAGCGGCACTATACCTTAAGGCAGCCCTGTCTGTGAAACTACATCTTCCTTATACTTTAGCTTAGGTATAAGCATAGTTGAAAAAAGAACTTAAATGCTAGTTCACCATGCAGTTTGTTCTTCATGTATTTGTTTTATACAAGAGGTTTAATACTAATCCTAGTTCCATGCAAACAGTTTATTATTCATATATTTTCTCAACTCAAGATATTGATAACTTATAATTAGTCTTTTTTTTTTTTAAATAAAGCCCATCTATTGTTTCTTTATATCACTAAGGTTACTTAAAAATATTAGACCACTAACACGGAGTTTATAAATTATTGCACTGAAACTTAATAAATTCTAGAACAATTCTAACAAAAAAAAAATTTTCTTTGTAATTGTTATTAACTAAATTAAATAATAAAACCACACAAAGTTCAAATTATATGAGTAGATGAACTAACTGCACTTAAATTAAAAATTCTGTCACAAAGCTACATAACAGGCTATCTGTACTATGTCCTCCTTCAGAAACACACAGCTCCAGATGTTAATATTGTGAGTCTGTAAAGTTACCACTGACACACCAGGGGACTAAATTAAAATCCTATTTTGCATAGTCTCACTACTGCCACATGAAAAATATAAGAAAGGAAAGTTAGCAATGCTCTAATAGTTTCTATTTTATCATTATTCTAGTTGTGCAACTTAGGAGTTCATTAATTAACTTGTCTGAAAAAATATCTGAGCAAGCACCATCTCCTAGTTACAACTATTGTTCATATTAGCACAAACAGTGGTGGTTAGCTTATGGAATTAAATTCTGTCAACAATATTTGAGACTAGCACATTACTGAAGTGTGAGATAGAAATTTATGATTTCCTAAAAAAGGGTGGGCTTGAACTTTTTTTCAGGGGTAGAAGTGCAGGGACAGCCTTCAAAATAATTCCTCATTTCTCATATATTAATAAACATGAGTAAAAAGCCAATAGTCTACTAACAAATAATCATACACAATGTTCCTTATATTGGTTTCCTATATTTACACCAACCACAAATTTAAAGTAAGAAAATAACAAACTTTAGTTTCAATGAATGCTCCTCATTTGTGTTCACAGAAAAAAAAAATTGTTTTTCCTTTCCTCCCAGCATAACACAAAACTAACTTGTAAATTTTTTCAACTAGATTATTTGTTATTACAACATTATATCAATAGATGAGTGATGGAAATGTGACCATTTTTTGGTATGTGTGCAAAGAGGCTACTTGATTAATTATGGATTACAATGCAGTACACATTGGAAATAACAGATAACAGTAACTGATGCAATAATTTATAGTGATCATTAAATCTGAAAATGCAATGACTATTTTCATTGGAAAATGGTGTCAACAGGCTATTTTTACAGTGCAAATTGGTGGCACCAGTGCATCTCATATATCTGATTTTGTATTCTTGGCATGCATTCACATTATATGGTAGTATGGACATATTCCTGGTGATAAACTCATTTAACATATTGAACAAGATACTGTGAATCGAGCCGTACTTCTTTCAGTCTGACTGCCTTCTATTTAATAACTCCATATTTTTAAATGCTATACTTGTACCTCATTACCATATATGCCTGCCAAACTAGCCTAAAGCCAATTATAGACACCTTCATGGCATATCATCCAATAACATTCCCATGATTGTACTAGAAATCATTATACTATCAGAGTATAGCTATAATAGCCAAAAATGAGTAATACTAATAGGGTCAACCATACCACACTTTTGAAGGTATTCATCAAATAATGATTATACATAATATACATTACATTATTATTCTTTTATAATATTTAATTTTATGTAAAATATATAAATGTTTTGATGTGGTCTAAAATATCACGATTAAAACAACACTTCAGCGGTAGAATATAATTAATAATAATATTAAAATAACATCGTACATTTGAGAAATATATCTATATTTTTGTCTTAAAATTAAAGTAAAAGGCGAATTAAATTTAAACAGGATTAACATATAAAAATTTAATTTGAGTAAAACCGTTACTAGCTGAAAATATAAACTTAATAACAAAAAATTATAGAAATGCAAAAAATAAACAATTATCTAGACTTTTAGCTTAATTGCAAGTGTAATTGGAGTGACGTTAGGCCTAATATTGGAGAAGAGTAGGTACTACTAGTAGTAATACTACTACTACTAGCGCTTGAGAACTTTCCGTAAACCATCAATTATTAATGTTATGAGTTACTATTAACTACTTCATTATCAACACCGTTCTCGCTATTATATAAAGTAAAGAAAGCTTACAAAAGTTTTCGTTTCCACTAATTACACCAATTCCACACACGTGATAAATACAGTTCGTACATCAAACCGAAGTTGCCGACAATTTCACATTCGTTTATATAGCTAATATTATATATAACTAACTTGCTAGTAAAATAATGAAGTTAGTGTGGAAATCAGAAATACGACAAATACTGAAATCATTGTTTATTATCCAGTTTAACTTATTCAAAGTTTTTATGAATGGGCCAAAATCTCTCAGCATTAAATCAGAATACAAAGCATAAAGGCAATTAAATATCAATTTTTATATTTATACAAAAATACGATACAGTCCAAGAGTATGAGCCCAATTTATAAACATACAAGTCTTCATAAAACGTTTAAAAGATAATGAGTTTTTGATTGACGTTTTATTTACATTCACTGGTGCAATATTAGACTTTAAAAAGCTGGTTTGGTAACTTCACAAACTTAGTAATATTCCTCTAACCTTAACTACTGTGGTATGAAGGCATATGTTTTGTATCTGCTTTAGTGATACATATGATTTTTTAGCAGTTTTAGTTTATTTGGTTAATATGCAGTTTTATCATAAACACATGACCAGAAAATCGTTGAGATTGCATTTGTCTAGTTGTTTTGTTATCTATATAGTTAGCAGTAGTAGTAGGTAATGTTTATTCTGTCCTAGAGAATATTGCAGTAACGTGCAATATCCACGTAGAAGTTATTATTCATGTAACATCCTTTTCTATCTGAGTTGACGTTAACTAAGAGTAACAGCCGGCCAGTGCTATTGGACATGCAAAGAAAGCGAGTTTACCTATTGAACTTAGATGCGCTTTTTTGGTTTATTTTTACTAGGAAATCATAAAGACTTACAGCAAGAACATCGTGTTTAGTTCTACATAGATCGATTCCGAAAGAAAGAAAGTTGTGGGACTAACCACATCCTAGTAGAGGTGGTTGTCTTTTCATGTGCACAAGCAATTACGCTACATTTTCTTTTGGTCAGATAATAAAGTTTGTTTTCATTTTTTTTCCAACTTTGTACAACCTTATTATTTTACACACCCTAGGAAGATTCTGTTATGGGTTACTCTATCAGAATTTTTCTCACTGTTTCCTGAACGAATCTGTAGTTATTAGCGAACTCGTCTATCTGATACTTATTGGGTAATCAGCAGTTTTTACCTGAAAATATCCAACGTAAACGGGAAAAAGAAATTTTGCTGTTGGGCCATCAGTAATTATTGCAGAATTTCTGAAAGGGTAATGTTCTAATAGCCCTTGTTTGATCTCTTGAATTTATTGAATCTAAAGGAACACTCATTGCATTTTCTCAATGTACGTAGAAGTACTCAGAACCAAGAGAGAGTGTACTAGTGGAAAGAGGCAATTGTGAGAAGAAATGTCGAGTCCAGAAGAAGTCATCTCCTGGACATAGGACTTTTGCCAATGCTGCAAAGATCCATGACATTGGTCAGCCTGCAACTACTGATTCAGAGAGATTTACTTGCATCTGGAGCACCCAGATCACTCGAGCAAATAAAACATCTCACAAGATTGATGCTGGAGATGCAGCCCAATACCCAGTTAGCCAGATGACTCACACTTGCAAAGTAGGCTAAGGCTTTCAAAGAGATAGAAACCACGAAGAACAAGGAGTGATAGAACAAAATACTAGTTCATGAGCATTACTTATTGTACTTATGAGGAAAAGATAGATCAGCAAGGTTCTGTGAGCTACTGGAAGGGGAATGAAGTCGCAAAGAAGAATGGCTAACCACTGCCAAGGTTTGACTCTACTTTCGATGTTCTCTCTGGATCAAAATCTTGTCATCCTTTGACCTTAAGAGTGAAGATTATAAAATGGAAGTATACAAATCAATTAAAGAGAAAACAGCCTTTGTTGCAGAAAATGTATTGTGGCAATTTGTTGTGTAACCTTTTGGATTATGTAATGTACCTGATAAATTTCAATGTTCATAACCTTAAACTGAATCTCAAGAGAGTGAATTATGCTGTGAAAGATGAGTTTCCTGGGACACATTGTCAAAGAGAGAGTATCTACAAATCCATCGAAGATTAACTCTGTCTAGAATTGGCTAATACCAAAGAATCTACATGAGGTAAGGTGATTTCTTACTATCATCGTTTTGTAAAATCATTTCATTAACTCCTCCTCTACACAAATTACTTGAAAAGCCAACTAAGTTCTGTTGGATTTCACATTGTGAACAAGTATTCAACAAACAGAAAGAACTGTCTACTATTTCCGTATTAGTATCCCCATCTCTTGAAGACGTACTAATTTTAGATACATATGACGGTGATTTTGCAGTGAGAATAGTGTTGTCACAAGTAAAGCACGAAAAAGAATATATGATTATTTACAACCGTACAACTCGAAAGTATTGTGCAAGCTTTAAGTATTTTTATCATTTCAAAATGGATATATCATGCAGCATTGAAGTGGATGATGAATCTTTGCAACACAGAAGGCCAAATAGCAAGATGGCTCCAAAAACTCCTAGAGTACAACTTTAACATTGTGTATCACCCTGGATGGAAATGTTGACTCAGCAATTATCTCGAATATCATGCATTGCTGAAGAATGTAAACATTGTAAAAAGAGGGAAGCACAAGAGTGTAAAAAGCTAACAACCTAACGTACAGCAGAATAATATTTAAGATGTGACATTTAAAAGTGAGGATAAAGAACTGGTGTAGTTCAAAAATAATGAAGAATAAACCATAAAGATTCTTATGGCAAACAATTGCTTCATAAAACCCATGTGTATTGGGCATAGTGGGATTCAATATGCTCACAAGAGAGCGGCTTATTGTGTCGGAAATAGAAAGATGGTAGTGGACAATAATAACAACTACAGTTTGTGCTTTCGCAATCATTACATTCTGTAGCACTCTGTCTTCTCCACAACCTTGCAATGGTTGGATTCTTATGCGTTAAGAAGATAATGGAATGAGTAAGAGAATGTTTCTGTTGAATTGGGTGCTGGGGGATTGGTAGAAAAACATTAAAAGAGGAAATAAAGTAGTTTATTATCATTGCATGGAATGGACATTGAATTATTTTCCCTAAATAATTTAATAGAATCCGTCAATGAAAGTTTATTTTTTTAGAGGAAAATCGCATTGGGCTATCTGTTGTGTCCACCGCCAGCGGAAGAACAACGTTACAACAATAAATATAAAGCCCAATATATCATTCCATTCACCACTTATCATCGAGTTCCAAAAAAACAACAAAAAAACTAGACTATGCTTTTTGTAATGGTGAACTGAACATTATATAAATAAAGATTAACTGTGGCGAGTAAAATACAACAAAAATATCATACATATAACTTTTTTTTTGTATTATATACTGTAGATTTGTCCACCAGGAATCGCTACTTCTAGCAGATGATGTTAATGAAAATATTTTGAGAAGGAAACAGGAACGTTTGACTTTGGTGATTTATATTTTTAATTTCATCTTATTTATTGCCTTAATATCTGTTAAATGTAAACTTAAAATTTTTTGGCCAACTATACCAGGAAGCAAACTATTTGATTTTGAGCACAGAATACAGCATTCGTAAGTAACGTTTCCAAAGTTACACAGGATACCTCATTATTTTAAATTTAATATTATTATTGATACATTTAACGATTTATACTATAAATTACACTACAGTATATGACTCGTCCTGCTACTAGTGTTAGTTTTATGGTGTTACACAATGTTACTAACTTAGTGTTATGAAAATGAGAACTGAGACATAAGTATCAAGCATGGAGTAGCTTCATGCGATATTACTATTAATGTTATTAGTTTCTGCTAGTGCTACTACTAGTAGTACTACTGCCAGTACTATTAGTAGTAGTAGTACTGTGTGTATTATTACTAAGCTTTAGGTTAGTCTTGCTAAGATGCTTAGTTACTACTAAATGTTTCTAAGCAAACTTTAATTAGGATATTACTAGTCCAGACAACATTTGACATCAAATGTGCATATGATAATTGATATGTTGTTTTATCTTTGATAAATATGTACATTCCAATATTAATATATAAAATGTTTCACTGGTTTTTTTTTTTTTGTTAATGAAGCAATCCAAACTATCAGGAATGTTTCATCATGATAATTGCAAACTGTGATCAGAAGCAGCATTCAGCAAAGGATATAAGTAGCCATACAGTTTTGATAGAAAGTACTACCAATGAGTAGTACCACAGGTGCTCTTACAAGTTAAAACCACATGGTAAAAAAAGGCTTAACTGTTAGTAGTATTTTGTTTGCCCAGGATGATAAACACTCATAAATGAATAAGTGCAGCATTTTTAAGGTTAAATTAATGATTGAAGTTTATCTATATAACAAAATAACATCTGTGAACATAATGTTTATCTTTTTATATAGTGATCTGTAGTTATATAAGTATAAATTGAACAAAAGAGCTAGTTATGGAAAAATATGTATGATGAATAATGTTGATGTACACAGATAAGATTTGGTGGCATCATTCAGAAGCAAATGCTAAGGAAACTGGCTATCTCAGTGTCACATAATACTTGCTATAAACAAGTTGACATTTTGATGTTGGAGGAGAATTAAAATATAAAGTTAATTGAAATGTTATTTTAAAAATAAATTATCATTAGTTTGATGATAAAAAAAGAAGTTAAACTAATAAATATTAAATCCTGATCTCTAAAATGATCATTCAGTCTCCTTCAGTGTTGCATCTTCTACCACTCTTGAAAACAAACTATTCTATAGGCTGACCACCCTATTTGAAAAGCAACAATGCATTAATTGGATTGTTGATGATAAACATTTGCTCACTACATAAACATTGCAACAAGTTTGTTTTAATTGACATTCAAATTTAAATAATTTTTACTTTAGACTTGGATTGTCAATTGAATGGTAGAATGTTATGGTTGGAAATAGGCATTACTGATAATAACTGTAAACCATGAAATCCAGATTCAGACTTGTTTATTTTTTGGAAGAATTACCTCTGTAAAAGACTTGTGAACTTGCAAGTGATTTGCTTGTTGATGTGATGTGTGAGGTTTGTTACATCAAATTTTTATAACTTTTTTCAAAAAGAGAACTGCATGCAGAAAGGTGGAAAACTCAGACACAACTCCAGTTAACATAATGTTTAGGGACAACAAGGGACCTACTGGTCCATGTAGGCTGCTCCATCCTCTAAACTAAACTAAAACTATTGAATAAATAAAGAAAAACCTCAAAGCCAACCCTTATCATTAATATAGTTAACAAGGCAACATTACTTTTCTAACATGTTGGTCAGTCTATGGAAAGTTTACAGTTATGCTGCAGAAGCTGCAATGTTGAAGAGATGAGTAGTAACAGAACTTGATTCTTTCAGTATATTGAGGGAAAGCAAAATGTTAGGATGGGCATGTAGGGCCTTTGAGGGATAATACAGGAAGGCTCATATTTGATGATTATGAGATGGTTGTGTTATTAAATTTTACCTTTTCTTCAGTTTTTACTAATGAAGATTTAAGCAGTATTCTGTATTACAAGTAACAAATGTACAATGTTTCGACAAGCTTTTGTCATCTGGTAACAGAAGCTTGTCAAAACATTGTACATTTGTTAATTGTAATAACGTTTCTTTCATCACCTATTCAAGCCATCTCCAAATTTTATTTTCTGAAAGTGGTTTCCTCATCATTAATTAAGCCATATTTTTTCATCCTGAGCAGTTCCTAGATGGAAACAAGGTGCTCACATTAATTGTGAGTTGAAGAAAAAAATGGGATTTGGATTGTTTAGTGTATTTGGCGAATGAGTTGTAGATGACTTTTAATTATAATAAATGCATGGTAATGAATGTAGGATATCAAAATTTGAATTCTGAGTATAGTTTTGATGGGAAAAACCTTAATATTGTTATGGATGCTGTGTTCATTACCATTTCCACCAATTTCTCACTCCCAATCAATACCTAATTCACTGAGGGGGTGTTTTTCAACTTGTTATCAGGTAGGATCAGCCTTTTCCCATCTGCCTGTGTGCATTAGACCTTGCTGTCATGAGGATTTGCACCTGTCCTAATCATTCTGCGTGTGATGTTTTGTGACTATGGCTTCAGGTGGACTTTATATCCTTTAGGGTCACATGCATATGTGCCTCTTCAGTTGACCTTTGTGTGACCAGTGGCATGCTTCAAGAGATTATTTGACTTCAATGAATCTCCTGTCTCTTCCTCCATTGTAATATTTGTATGGGTGGTTGGACTGATCTCATGTCACCATTGGTGTTCCATTACTTTCACCAACTCTACTGCCACATAACTTTGTCACCCACTCTCTTCACCATCTGGCTATCTTGTCTCCTGGGGATCATTGCCTGCCTTCATTTGCTGTCCTACAATATCCCACTGTTTTTAGATGGGTGAGTACATTTCTCTTTGATTTATAGCATTTCCTTCCAGGATCCTGTCTATTTCCCCAAATTGTGCATCGAGCCAGGATAACGGAAAGTGCTTATACCATCTGCTCTGGCTCCATATATACCTAATGTTGAGATGGGATGTTCCACAAGATGACTTGAGGTATCCTCGTGGTATATTCTGATATTTGTCTACTGTCTGATGCAGATCATACCTATTCCATGGACTATCATGAAAAAAGCCAGCACCAGGGTGTGCTCTGCCTGCTTCACTGGCTCGTGCTTGCTGGCTTTTCAGCATAGGTTTACGTGGTCTCCATTGCACTGTCATCAGTAAAATACTTTTCTGGCAGGTGTCTGATGGGAATCTGGGCATTTTCTTTGGGTTTCCCCACCACAAATTCCTTCCCCATTTTTTCATCAAGTGGAACAGTGGAGACCCTTACCACTTACCAGTTCCTAGATGCTGAGGTGATGGACCGTGGAGAATCCTTACTGATTGGGACCTAATAACTGGGAGCTGAACAAATGGTACCAGTCGGCAGAAAGTGGGGAGGTGGTGACACTGTCAGTGTAGCACAGGTCACCCCCTCTTATAATTATACTCATGACATGCTAGCATCCCCCATCCTACTGCTGTCCAAATGTCTGTTCCTGGGTGGTCTTGTATTGGATTGGTGTAGGACCAACCAACATAAATCCTCACACATGTGTTTGATAGGAATCCTTCTCTTACAGTGGACCAGACAAAAACTTCCCCATACCACTCTACTGTTTCCCAGATGTTGGGTGCCCAGGTGACTTGGTGTTGGTTGTGTACTGGGTCTGCACACATGTGCCCTGCCTGGGTTGTTGGAATGGAAGTTGCTTTTACCTTCTGCATCTTGGTCATGATTTGAATATGGTTGGTACCCTCCTCCTACCCTGGACTGGAAGACATATCCAATGCTGCTTGGTTTTAGACTGGAGTGGACCCACCAAATACCTGCAATCATCTTCTGTTCAGTTGAGTTGATCACTTATTAATAAGTCATGCCCTCCTTTTGCAGGGGATGACTGTTCTGTTAAATCAATGCACATGCTACCATTATACAATCTATGGCATGTATTCTGTGCACTCTTCCCACAGTTGGTGTCAGTTCAAGAGTCTGATGGTTGATTGGAGAACAATATGCACTAATAATTCCTCTGCCTTCCTCCTGTATCTGGTGTTGGTCCAAGAAATGTGATGGTAGAGTTAAAGTGAGCATTTGGTACAGTCTGAATGCACCCCAACCATGCTACACATATTGGCTCTCTGACATCTTATGTGTGAGTACCCAGATGGCCATACATCTCTTCCTTCCATTCTCATCTTTATTCCAATTTGGATCCCGATCACCTCTTCTGTCCTGTTTATGCTGTCCATTTTTATTTGGCCCACACTTCTTCCTTTTGTGGTTGCCAATTCCATCTCTTCCTTATATGGAATCCTTCATCCACTTATAATCTTTCTCCTGTTACTCTCAGTAGATGGGTCAATTAGCTTATCCATTTAGTGTATTCTCTGATTTATGGAGAAGCAAGTTGGCATTTACAGGTGTCTTCTCATCAGCTTTGTTACCTAATTCACTCTTTGGCTGCTCATTTCTGTCATCCATTGGAGAAGATTGTTTAGTCTGGCATGTGGATGACCTCTCAAATCTTTGTTGCACACTATCTCCATCATTTGGCTTTTACTTCCTTGTCAGACTGCCTCCTGTTGCTATTCTTCAAACATAATGCCATTTCTGTCTTGGTAAGTTTTCTTTTTTTCTTACCCTCTTTTCACAGAGCTCTTAAGTCCCTTACAGGATCTCGCATAGTGGCGAGTGTTGCCTGCCAGGGTATACTTATTCAAACTTTGCACATTATAGGGCTATCCTGGCCTGATATAGTACTCATCCATGAGATGGGTACTTCCACAAGACTGCTTGAGGTATCCTTGTGGTGCTCATTTTCCTAAACAAGGTTTGATCCAGACCATACCCACTCACAGACTAGAATGAGTAAAGCAGGCAAGAGATTTCTGCCCATCTTCCATGCCTAGTTTAAAACCTTGTGCTGGCCTGCTTTTTCAAATAGGGTTTTTTTGGCCACTCATTGCACTGTCTTCTAGTGATGAGCTCTTCCTGACTCCCCACTATGCTTTCATTCTCCATTTTTTCTTTTAGTGGAGCATGGGAGTCCTTGCCACTCACCAGTTCCTAGCCACTGGGATGGTGGACCATGGATGGTACCTTCTGAGTGTGACCAATTCCATTCAGTAGAGAGTAGGGTGGTGGTGTTCCATCTATGTAGACAGTTCATCCCTCTTGCTGGCTTTTCTCCATCCTACTACTACCTGGAAGTCGGGTTCCTGGGTGGTTTGGTGTTGGACTGGCACAAGACCAGCCAACATAAGTTCTCATTCAGTTGTAGGGCAGATGCTACTTTTCCATTGTGCTTCACTGAACTTGAGGTGAAAATGGTGGGGACCCTCCTCCTACTTGTAAGCCAAATTCCCGAATATCTATCTATACGTGAGCGGAGGTCATGTACAATATTAGAAGGTAACATTTTTCAATACTGAAAATTTATTTCCAATTGATATAAACCTCACACTTCCCACTCTTCATCCCCACTTCCAGTGCATCTTACTTCCTTGCCTAATATCAAAGTGATGATTGAACAATAACTCTAGAGGTAACCAGCTGCACTAGTTGGCAGTGTTGCACTTCTATTGGTAGAGGGTTGTCACATGCCCATTTGCATACAGTAATATCACATGGAAAACCTGAGATTAGGTGGGAGCCTTAAGCTTTGTGGTGAACCAAAAAAATTTGTATGTAGAGGGCGGCACTGAATCAGGAAAGCTAGATGTGAGTGAAAGTGAATATCTATTGTAAACTTATTTTCAGTGTTGAAAAATTTTAACTTTAGGTTGTATCCTCAGAAATATTGAAGACAAGTCTAAAGATTTTATAGGTCATTGGTTAGGCCACATTTGGATTATAGTGTTGAGTCTTGGGCTCCTTACCATAGGAAGAACATTGAATTGTTATATGAGATTTATCTGAGGTGTTCAAGATTGGTAAGGGAATTTATAGTGTTGATGCATCATCTTTTTTCATGCTTAATAGTGAGAATGGTAGGACAAGGGACAACAAAAAATTGGCATGTTTATTTTGGGCTATTATCTTTAGTATTTTCTTAATACAAGATCATTTTTCAAACATGAATTTATAGTTTGTTTTTATTTTTTTATCTAATTTGCTTTTGTTTATACTATTTGTTAGTGATGTCATATTTTTGGCATTTATGTGTTTTCTGTGTTTTGGAAAGAACTTGTTTCTATAAAAAATTTGTTGTATTTTCATCTTTTAGGAATTGATTGAGAGTTTTAATTAGAGTTGAGCAATTAACACAATCAATGTAATTGGTTACATATAAGCATCAATTACATCAAATTGTGTGACATAAAATTATTTAATAATAATTTTGATTAAAATTTTACTGATGTCACAAAAATAATCAACTTATCAAAATTAATGTTTCTGGTTATTTTAAATATCCAAGTAATCATAATTTTACCATTATTATTTGTTTTTTATTTGCAATTAAATTAAGTTTGCTTAATCTAATCACAGTTACTACTTATGAAAATATTCAACTAATTGAAATTAGTGTTTCTGATTATTACAATTTTTGAACATTCTAATTATCCAAGTAATCAATTATTTCCATTATGATTTCTCATTATTTTTTGATTAGTTTAACAGGTTTGATTCACATTGCCACTATAAATACTTGTAAACAACTTACAATTGTGAGGGTGTGACCCAGTGTCCTTTGGTTACATAACTAACCACACTGATGCCTGTTGTTCATGTTTACTTTTTTTTTGGAATAAATAATAGTATAGCTTTAATTCAATATATTGCTTACTTGTTACATCCTACAAAGGAAACCAGTATTAATTACTTAAGGTAAGATTGCTTTAATAAAAATGTTAGAGCAAGTTAATATTCATTATTCTTTATTTGCTCAAAGAAAATGTTGATTGTCGAATAGATTCTTCATGTAATTGTGTTTGTTAGAAGTTACTCGACATATAAAATCAACAGCCTAACAATATGTAGCACTATGTTAGCCAATTTACATGAACAGAATTCCCACTTATTTTCCTAGCTGTGGCTGTCATTGCATGCCATTTAAACACTGCCTAGTACAGTTGTACCTGAAGATGTTTATCATATAAAATGAAGGATAGTTAAAAATTTTTTGAAAAGAAAACCAAAACAAGCTATGTATAGTAACATTAGTCCTATGTGAGAATAATTGATTAGCAAATTCCACTAATTGCACAAATTTAGTTTTAATAGATTTAGATTTTTCTGTTATTTAATGTGTATTATTTGGCATGTTTGTGTATCATCTGTGTTTCTGTTTTATCTTATCTCCTTGGATAGTTTCAAAATTTTTTAAAACTTTTATTTTGGTGGAGCTTATGTACTCTTTCCCTTGTTTCTGCTGTGTTTCTGGTTTTTGTAACTAAGTTCTGTGGATTTTTGTGAATATTTTGTATTTGGTTGTTAATGATATTTATTATGTTTTCTTTTCAATAATTTTTCTCATTTGTTGATTTGTGATATTTTTTTAGTTTTTGTTTTCTTTTATATTTTATATATTTTTATTTATTTTTAGCTAAACCTTTGAGTTTTTTTTATTTCACTGCATTCAAATTTTTTTCACAATTTGTTTTTGTTACTTTGTCTTTATTGATTCTTTTAATGTAGTTTCATATCAGGACAGAATAAATCATTTCCTATTCCACACTTGTTTCATTTTTTCCTTTATAATTTGTTCTTAATTTTTCATTTACTCTCCCCCACTTCTAACTAACCACATCTTCCTGTACCCCTCTCTCCTGAAAAAAAAAAAATAGTGCCTTTTTAAGTGTGTTAGTTCTGTTTGTGAAATTGATTTGTTTGATATGTATTTTGTGCTAGCTGACTTGTCATGTCATCAAGTAATTTTTGTCTATTACAAATAATTTGTAGTGGTAGTACTGTGATTGTTATAGTTCATTTACATACAAAGTGCTGTTGGTATTCCTCAGATGTAGATCTTAAAAAGTTACCATATCCAGAGCAGAAAAATGCTGGATTACGTGTTTGCAGCAACTGAAAAGGCATCAGGAAAAAGGTATGCTTGAAAGCTTAATTTTAAAAATATTTTCATAGGTACACCAATAAATTACCATTTATATGTTGTATTACCCTTCTGGGCATTTTTGTTTGGTATTGTGTGGATAAACCAGTTACTCATACAGTGTAGTGAGAAAAAGCAAATTTGGTGTTTTTAATGAAAATGTATATTAAATTAGAAACTTTAGTAATCTCATACTATAAAAGAATTATAATTTTTAATAAATGTTTCATTATAAATATATATACATAAGAAAATAATGCCCAACCATTAGTATTTGTTCTCTCTCTGGTAAGCAGGCGTGTTGTTATGTATAGGCAGATACCTTAAGCACCAAATTCTTGGGTATACAGTGTGAGTAGCACTGCAATGTAAATTTCTGTCTATGGAGCCAGTTAAGCTATCATTGACCCTGCTGACAAGATGCTGAACAAAGCCACTTTTGAAAAGTCAGACATGTTATTAAGATAGGTGTGTTCGGCTAGTAAAGTACAAAACATGTTCCAGGATTAGAAACAAACTATAAATATGACAAACAAGTGCTGAAAATTAATAACTGAAAGGCAATATGTGGTAATGATAAAGTTTTTTGCAAAGTACAGCATTTCAGCTGAAGGACTTGACTAATAAAAAAATCTTTGTTTACAGCTGATGCTTGTCAATTGTATTATAAAATACCTTGAGCTTAAAATAAAACCACAAAATTATTGTATTTTAATTAATTTTAAGAAAAGAAATATTAAAACTCACAATAGCTGTTTTGATCTGTTTTTATTGAAACCATTGTATGTGTGTTTAAAATTTAAATCTATATGCACTTTTCTGATTTAAGGCTGAGAGATATTGAGTTTTGTGAGGAAGAACAAGTTAGGTTTGGTCTTATCAGATATATTTTGAATTGAAAAGTAAGCCCCCCAGTGGCACAGCAACATGTCTGCAGAATTAGAATGCTAGAAATTGGGTTTTGATACCTGTGGTGGGCAGAGCTTAGATAGCCCATTGTGTAGCCTTGTGTGTAACTTCAAACAAACAAACAATTGAAAAGTGAAAATGTATATATATATGAAGAGCATTTGAAATTATAGTCCTTCAATTTTTCTATGCAGCAAGAATGTTATTTTATATATTATAGTATACTTTATAATATAGGTGCATTAAATAAAATTCCAGCAGCTGAATGTTATGGTTAGTAGCTCCATGGCATAATATCACTTAGATTGTGAGTTGTAATAATATATTTTAAAACATTATACCTTCTAGAATACCTCACACAAATAATGTAGTGAAAGAAAAATGGGAATCCGAAACCATGCATTTTTTTTAACAGCAGCATTTAAGTATTAGTTTTAGTGTTTTCTTTATATATATATATAGGAATTATTAATCTGCATTATGCATGTATCCGAATAGTTGTTGTGCTTTATATTTCTAGAATTAATTGGTTTAAGGTTTTTATAATGTCTAAAATGTTACTTTGTTATACAGTTATACATGCTTCTGTATGAATATAGCTGGGATTTCAACTGTGGAACTTAAATGGTTGCTATGGTAGCTTAGTCTGGTTCATTTTTGTGCTACTCCCAGTATTAGATTTCACAGCAGGAGATAAAAAAGAACAATAGTTGAGAAATAGGGAATTTATAATCTGACATTTGTTTGCCTCCTGAATGTATGGAAAAATGTCATAATAAATTTGAAGTAGGTTGTATGCACTGTAATTATAGTTTCTTAAATAAATATGAACTTCACCTGTCTTAATTTACTCCCTGTGCTATTTTAAGAATATAACATCAATAATTTGTTTTGCACATTTTGTGGTAATTTTACTTACTTTTACAAAAATAAACAGAACCAGAACTATATTGTTAATTGTTGAGGAACAGAATCATCTTTACTTAATTTGAAGAAATGTGGTATCTTTTTATAAAGTTCCTCTTACTTGGATTTAATGAAGTTCAGAAATGATACTCACCTTTCTTCACCATTGTCATTAATTTCTTATGTATGCCAAAACCTTGAACAAAACTCCCATCCCAACATGTATTACACCAGCCTGTAATGTAATATTATTAGATTGTAGCTCTCCACCAATAGAAGAGTGTCTCATCCTCTATGCATAATAATCCCCATGAGCCCTAGCATGTGAATACAGGCTTATTCTTTTTTTTAGCACCACTTGTGTTCAGACATGTTTTCTCTTGTGCTTCTTCTGTACTAGTGCAGGTAGCTCCCTCTATTATTCTGGCACAATCCTCACTTTCTCTGTTGGTATTCTAGTGTATTTATGTGTATTTTAACTCATTCTCCATCTGACTACAAAATTTTGGTTGCGCTTGATCACATAATATCAGTTTCTACTTCTTGTGTTTGATTTCCATTGTTTTTACTTGTTTTCAAAATATTTCTGTTTTCTGAATCTTGATTTGTTCATATGAATTTGAGATCTAATATGGCTGATGATATTTCTGCTATAGTAGACAATGGTTCTGACTCATGTCCCTAGGTCTGCCAGGGAAGCACAAGCTTAGTTCATGGGGAGTTTGTGTCTTACATTCGGCTGATGATTTCTTCCTTTCACGTTAGAAATTTTTGTGAAGAAGAATCTAACTATTGTGTGGAAATTTCTTTCTATGGCACTTTCTACCTGTTACTGTGCCTCCATGTAATCTGCTGGGTTAGGTGTTGTTCTTTTTCCCAGGAGATGGGTGGTAAATTTTTCAGTGTGTATTCTTCACTCCCTATAGGTATACAGATGTATATGTGTGCTTGTGTGGATGGGCCTAATTTCCACACTCAATAATTTAGGTCTTTCGTGTCTTCTCTGCTCAGTATTTGGTAAGTTAGATTTTATACTTTTTTTACCATCTAGGTTACTTTAGTTTAAAATTACCTTTATAATTTGATTATTACTTTGTTTTTGTTTAATTTTCAGTACATATACTGGTTTTGCACGATCTTTACTGTTTGATTAATTGTAACTTTGGATAAATTTGTGGATCTGTTGGTTCATTATTTTTTTTTCCCCGGGTCTTTGGATGACCAAGTTTAATGTGACACATGTTTATCTTCAAATTCCAATTGCCCCAGTGTCTCGTTTTTCTTCAGTTCATCCATGAGGGTTCAGTCTTCCTTTAGCTCCATGTGTGTTTCGTTGAGTGATAAGCTCTTTTGCACATCATCTCCACTCTTGGGTCTTTGAGGTCACCATTACATCGACGACTGGCTACTGTTTGCCTCTTCCCGTGACTAGTAAGTCACTCACACCTGCTTACTTCTTCAAGAAACTGCTCGTGTGGGGTTTCTCATCAAGTTGGAGAAATCTTTTACTACCACCACATAGTATCCTCACTTTTTGGGGGTTCTCTTCAATTCCTATCTCAGTTACACCCAGTCTTCTCTACTTCAGCTCCAGAATTTGGAGCAGGCAGTCATGAAGGCCCTACTTTCTCTTTCTCCCTCTGCATGGAAGGTTCTGTCTCTTGTGGGGATGTGAGCTTCCTTGGAAGCTCTCATTCCCTTGAGTCGGCTACACATACATTCCATTCTTTGGATGCTTCTTGCCCAATGAAACTTCTCACACAATCCTGTGAATCATCCCATTTACCCTTACACCTGGGATAAGGGCCGACCTTGTTTTGTGCTTCTACAGGGGACTTTACCATGGTGGGGGTTCCCATTCCTCCACTTTATCCTGAGACTCATCTGTTCACAGATGCTTCCTTGGTGGGTTAGGGGGGCTTTCCTCAATTCCCAAGAGATTTCAGATTAGTGGTTAGTCAAGGAGGTTACTCTTCATATCCATATTCTGGTATCTTTGGCAGTTCATTGGGCTCTGTATCATTTCCGTCCACTCCTGTGAGGGTGGGTGGTTATGGTTCATTCTGACAATCCCAGCTATATTTTCAAGCAAGGGAAAACCAAGTCCAAAGGTTCTGGCATGTCATGTTCCCAGAATTATGAATCTTGTGGCCTATCACTTATTCTGTCTCAACTAGTTTCTCTCCATCGAGTGGTCCCATCATCCTCAAGTATTTCTGTAGGTGTGTTCTCAACTGAGAACACCACATATAAATGTGTTTGCCACTCACCGGAATTCCAAACTTCCTTTATTTTGATCTCTAGTTCCTTCCCTTCAGCTCTGGGGGTGGATGCATTTCAGTCACAATTGGAGGGGTCTTCACCTATATACTTACCCTCTGATCTCCACACTCATTTCCCTTATCCAGGCCACTTCTTGTCCTGTTCTGCTGGTTGCTTCATATTGGCCAGCTCAGATGTGGTACCCTCTGCTCTGACCATTACTCGAGCAATAGCCCCCTGCCCTTCCCTCTGTCCTGATCATTCCTCCGACAACCGTGATTGAATATTTTTCATCCCAAAGTCACCAAACTCCATCTTCATATGTGTCTTTTGTCTGGTCCCTTGCCTCAATTCAGGGACTCACCCCTCGTGTAGAGTCTTTCCTTGCACGTACCATTTTTCCTTCCCCCTTATCAATGTACCAGAGGTGTTGGTCTTACTTCAGACTTTGGTATATTCACCATGGCTTTCTACCATCCCATCCTTCTGTTCTTCACCTGGTTCAGGGATTGTCTGTTTCAACTGTTGCTCTTTATAGGGCTGCCCTGTCGAACACCTTCTATTCTCCCTCTTCTGGAAAGCCTTCTCTTCCTCAGTTATTTCCCTCCTTTTCCTTTCCTTTTGTCTGGTCCATCTGACAGGCCCTTTTGTTATTCGGCCGGATTGGGATCTCAGTGTTGTCCTTCATGCCTTGTCCAGTTCTCCCTTTTAACCCATTGCAATGTGTTCCTTGTACAATCTTTTCCTTAAGACCTATATCCTCCCCCTCCTGGCATGTGGTCATTGTTGTTCCAATATTTATGCCATTAATGTTTTCTGCATCCTTTACCATTCCTCATATGTTATCTTCTATCCAGATTGGGCTTTCCTTCCAAAGACATCGGCTGCCCAGGAAGGTTGTTTAGACTTTTCTCCTATTTCCCGCCTGTACTCCCATTCAGATCCAGATCGACTACTTTGTCCAGTTTGTTCCCTGCTGTGTTATTGGGCTCATACTGCCTCCTTTCATGGTTCTTTTTCTTGTCTATTTGTTCCATGAAATTCCTATGTTTCTTATGATCATTCACCTATTACATTCACTGGTTGGGTTCTTCAACTCATACAACTGGTGTATTCTGACCCGTCCATGGAAAGTCACTGGCTGTATGATGTTTTTTTTTTATCAACTTTGTCATCTAACTATGCCTCAGTCTTTTTGTAACTACTGTCTTTTGGAGGAGATCATTCAAGCTGGTATGTGGACAACTCTAAATACATTTGTTGCACATTACCTACACAATCTAGCTGTGTCTTCTCTGTGGGTGTTATTTTCCTCCTGTGGCGATTCTACACACTTCTTTTTGCCTTTGACTGGGGTATGTTGACTGTTATTATTTTTGTTTCTTTTTTTTTTCAGTTAATGTACATCATATTTCAGAATCCCACCTAGTGGTGGGTGTTGCCTGTTCAGGTATGCACTAAATCTGTATATTTCTGAATGTTCACAGTAAAGATAGGGTGTTTCTGCAAAGGTATCTTAAGGACCATCACTCATGGACTTCATGAGTAAAGCAGATGGGGATTTTTGCCCTTCCCTACTGACCTATGATTCTTACAATCTGGGTCTTTCTGGTTTTCAAAATAGGGAATTCCAGTCACCCATTGCACAGTCTCCAGTGTGTCATTTCTCTGAACTCCCCAATGCATATTCTCTCCTTTTTTTCTTCTAGTGGAGCAAGGGAGTCCTTACTACTCAGGTTCCCAGTTGCTGAAGTGGAGGACCATGGAGCTTTCCTCCTGAGTAGGGTTGTAAACTGAAAGAAATCAAACTCGTATCTAAAAAGTACCCACTCAGCAAGAAGAGGGCTGTCATTGTTATAATTATTGAATAAGCAATAACATACTATTCAGGATCCAAGGAGCTTCCCCTGGATGTTTTCCCCGGGCTGACCGCACTTGTTGATCATAATATACATGCTTATACAAGGTGCTTCCACTGGATGTTTCTGTTCAGTTGGACTGCACTTGAATTCCTCAAAAGAATCATGAGGTGCTTCCACTGGATGTTTCTGTTCAGTTGAACTGCACTTTAATTCCTCAAAAGAATCCCGAGGTGCTTCCTCTGGATATTTTTCTCGGGCGGACTGCACTTGGACTAATCCTATATATCCAAGGTGCTTCCTCTGTCTTTTGCCCTAGCAGACATCACTTGTTGATCTCGGAATCTTATGCAAGGTGCTTCCACTGGATGTTTTCTGCCTGGATGGACTGCACTTGGCATACTCTGATATATCCCAAGGTGCTTACCCCAGATGTTTTTTGCCTAGGTGGACTGCACTTGTTGATTTTAAAAACTTATGAAGGCACTTCCACTGATGCTTTTGCCCAGATGGACTGCACTTGGCCTATTCATATAGAATTTATGGTCCTTTAACCCTAGCCACTTATGCTTATATCACATTATCTGGCACCTTACTATGACTAATTTTTCATATATCACATACAGTGACCTACTATATGTGTGGACAAATAGAGCACTATCTGTTGACAGTTGGGCTGATTCCAAATTATCAGACAAAATTTCAGTTTACTACTTATTTATGATGCTTTTCCTAGTTTTTTTTGGACAGGAAGGTTGCTCTTGTTGCTACCAATATCCTCAACAAGAACTCAATGGACTTGCTCCAGTGTGCTTCAGGTCTCTTTATTTGGCACATAATTCTTATGTCCACTCTATGCTGATTCATATCATAGTTATATGGCACTGGTCCAAAGCAAAGTGATGTACATCTTGAGTATATGGTGCCTGCCTCACACATTCTCCCCTATATGTATGTCTTCAGCATTTAAAGGATGCTGTATCCTCTCTACTGGCTATGGAAGCTGTAGAGTGGGTTTTCCACCTCACTCATGGTTTTTATTCTCATATTTTTGTTTCCCCATGAAAACCAAGGATTAGCATCTTGTCATTGATATCATCCTTGGACTTCTTTCTCAATGTTCCTTAGTTCAAGATGGAAAGTTTTCTCAGTATGAGAGATGGGTATTCTTTTCCAAGTTGTGGATGACCAAAGTTGATGTTTCAGATGCATTTCTTCACATCCTGATTTGTCCTTTTTCTGTTATTTCCTCCAGTTTGTCAATATCGATCATGTTTTTCAATTGTGGGCCCTTCCCTTTGAGTTTTCTACAGCCCCTTAAATTTTCAATTTGGTAATATGAGTATTTGCTCAGTGGATGCATTCTTTGGGTCTTCATTTCCATTATTATATGAATGATTGGCTCCTGTTGACCCTGTCTTATCAAACCTTTACTGAGGCAACCTCCTTCAGGAAGCATATTGTTTGAGTTGGTTGGTCAAGTGATCCAAGTTTCTCTCATTATATGGTCCACCTGGATATTTTTCTCAATTCATGTGTGGGATGGGCTCAGCCATCACTTTTGCATCTTAACACCATGGAAATTATGATTTCCAAGGCTCTTCATTCTCCTACCTTAACTATGTGAGAGTTTCCCTTGCTTTTGGGAACTCTGGCTTCCCTTGAGTCCCTTATCTCTCTCAGGCATTGCCAGTGGATCCTGGATGATTAATGGAACATGTCCTGGAATTTCTTGTCAGTCCTTATGATTCTCCATCCATCTGTCCATCTCTCTCCCTCCAACCCAATCTGATTCTGGACAAAGATCTCTTTTCAGGTGGGAAGTAATTCTGGACACCTTCACCATCTTAGGGGTTTGGTCTTCAGAGGAGTGGTCCCTTCATATCAATGTCCTGTAAATATTGGCTGTTTATCAGGCTTGCCAACATTTTCAGTCTCAGTTCACAGATCATGTCATTTGTGACACCCCTTGCCAGGCTCTTCTAATTGTTCCTCTTTGGCTGGCTCAGTCATGGTTTCCCTTCTTGCATCATTTGTTATCTATCCACTTCACTCTTGGTGGTTCCTTCTCTGCCAGCTAAGGACATCCATCTTTCATGAAGAGTGTCATGTCTTTGACTTAATGCATGGGATTTGTTCATCCCCTTGCATGACAGTCAGGCTTTTCATGTAGAGTAGCTCAATTTCTGTCATGTTCTTGCTGGCCTACTACACTGGCTCTTTCTTAGTGCAAATGGATCATTTAATACTGCTGCTGCTGGTCCCTTCACAACTCCCTTACATCTTACTGTTTATTTATTTGTCCTTTTGTCAACAATCATCAGTTATAGAGTAGATTTGTTCATCAATCATTCTCTTTGCTTGGACACTCTTCTGGCTTGGAATTTCAGCATTGTTTTCTAAGCTTTCACTAGTTCCTTGTTTGAACTTTTGGCTTCCTGTTCTATGTATCATTTGTCCTTGAAGATGTAATCTCTACTGCTTACTTTCATTTATGCATTGTACACATATCACATACTTTATGACTGGGATTAGATGATTTTATTTCCAGACTGCTCCTTTCTCCCCAAAACTTGAACTGCTCATAAGGGTGAGTGGATGTTCTCTCCTATCACTCTTTCTTTCATTTCTTCTTTATATGATTCTTCTGACTGATAATCTTTTCTGTCAACTTTTTGGTATCTTTCTCAAACTGCCCCCTTCTATAGAAACTGCCATTGTTTGTTCTTGCAATGGAATGTCTCCTCCTCTTGTCACTTTCGACTTTGCCCAGGTGAGTTTGTCAGCTCATCTGGTTGATGCATTCTTTTTGGGTGAAGATGCCTGTACATCATCTCCCATCAAGTTCATCATCTCATAGCTTCTCTCACTTCTCATTGACATCATCCCCTAACATATGTCTTATATTATCTCCATCACATAGCAGTTTACTGTGCTTTTGGCTTTTGCCTCCCTCTGGTAGCCATTCTTCAGTGTACTCAGAAGCTTTCATGAAGTGAGTATTGTTATTTGTTTTTCCCTTTATCCTCTTCTCACTCCTTGCCATTCTTAGGTCTTGCTGTCTCTCACCTCATTGTGATGGAACCAACCTTGTAGTTGGTGTTACTTCACAGGAAATACTTACCCAAAATCTGCATTGAATAGGATAAGCCCATCCACCCCTTTTTCAATGCCTGCTGTTGAAATGGGGTTTTCTACAAGACTGCTTCAGCAATATATGTATATTTTTATATCTTCTAGTCCAACAGCTTGTACCTGCTGTCTTTAGTTGTGGTCACCTATTGCACTGCCTCTTAGTGTGGGGCCTAATTCTAGATGATTGTGCCTGATGGCAATAGTCCAAGCACCTCTTCAGCATTTCCTCCCACACTAATCCCCCCTCCATTCCTTCTAGTGGAATACAGGAGAACCCTTGCTTTCTCAGTCCCAAGCTGCTCGTGAAGTCGACATCAAGAGTTCCTCATTGGGTGGTGCAATCCCACTGGTGCAAAACCAAGTGGATGCACATCTCATGTGCGAAGTAAGGCTGGGGTGTTATCTGATAGTGCAGTACAGGACACTCCCCTACATTATGACCAACCCATTCCCAAAATCTAGGATGCCACTCTCTGCACCTGTTTGTTGTCATGAGTATCTTTCATAAGTATTTCTCTGACATTGAATGACCTGACTTATAGCCACATTGTATACTCATGTTCAGCTATCTGCCTGTGAGATAATGGAGGGTGGAGTAATATGCCATTCTGTCCACCTTAATAACATGTTAACACCTAACAAAATATTCTTCTGACAAAATTTCTTTGCTCTAACACCTCTATTGGGGGAAGAGTATGCTCTGCTTGAAATGAATATGATATCCCACTGAGTGCTGACCCACTAGGCTACTCCCGCCACCTCTTGGAAGTCACACTCCTTTTCTTTTCTGATGCTGTTTTCAGAAAGGAGCTCATTTTTGTAATTTCTCTGCAATGGCCCATCCACCATCTTCAATGTGGTATTCTAGCTCTTTGTAGTGCAGCGAGAGATGAGTAACGTTTCTGAATTTAACATTTTTCTTACCTGAAAATGTATTTCAGAGAGATACTCACCTTTCTGTGCCACTTCCCATCTTCAAGTGAATTTAGTTTGTCTTGTCAAGAATAAGTCTGTGTTCTTGTGCTAATGTTCATGGTGACTACTGCACATGGAGAATGTGTCACCTACCTATTAGTGGAGGATTACAGTCTAATGATGATTACATCATTGGCTAGAGCAATACACATTGACATGTGTCGGAGTTGGAGCTTTTTTTCAAGGCTTGTAGCATGTGCAAGAAATTACATGGCATTATGCATGAGGTAACAGCTGTTTGGTGCAGAGGAGTAAGTATCTATCTGAGATGCATTTTCAGGTAAGAAAAATGTTATCTTTCAAAGCTTGAACTGTTTTTTTGGAAAGAAAATTAGTTTTTTGTTAATCCAAGAAAGACTCAAAAATTAAAATGCTTTTCAAGAATGAGCTCTTTTGTTATTTCATAAACAGCTCAAGCTTTTTAGTAATTTCTTTTACTTTTGTATTCACTCTGTAATGATCCCCAGTACTCTGTCACTTATCAAAATAGCTTTTAATACTTGCTCTATCTTAAAAGATTTGGAAACTTGCATGTTTCTATCTTTACCATTGGGATGACAACAACATTGAATTACAATACAGAACAGTGAATAGAATTGTAAAGATACACATCAAACAATAATTTACATTAGCCTGTAAATAAAAGATGAATAACAAATTCAATTAAATATATATATCAACTAAGAAAAAGGAAAATATTCCTATAAAAAGATTATAGGGGTTAATGTAGAAGCTTAACAATAAGAGTGATAATCAATATCACAAATAATAAAGGATTTTATATTGCCAATCATTGATGTTTACATTTTAGAAGTCACAATTTTTCCTTTGTTTTCTTCAAGAGTTTAAAATTTTCTTCAAGTTTAAAGATTTCTGTTATGTGTTCTTTATTAATAATTTATGTCTCATTCTATCCATATTCTTTGCAACCTAAATAATATCCAACAGCAGCTGACTTATCATAAGAAGGCTTCTGATTTCAGGTGTATATTGTTTCCCATACTTGCATCTTACAATGTCATCTGTGTTCCTATAGGTTTTAAAACTGGTTCTTTACCCTTATTTACAAGTTATTTTACAGTCTTTCTCATTTTGAAGACTATGCAAGTTACAGATTTTCTCTATGTACATTGCAATTTAGGGTCAAGTTCACCAAGAAAAAGTAGCATAGCCATAGGAAGTATATCAATATTCTTTTGTAAAAAGTGATGCCTTTTAAATGAATTTTCAGGACTTCTCATTTCACAATATATTTTGCATAAGAAAATTATGAAGGGATTTGTTAGCTTTATTCACTGAACCCTGTTGCCTCATGTCTCCAATTCTGTACTCATCTGTATATTCAGTGCTTTTTGTGGTGTTCATGCAGTTTGTGTAGTTATTTGTTGCTATTACCTTGAGACATATTTTCAGCTCATCATAATTCTACTATATTTGTAGGCTTGTTAAGTTCACCCCTAGGCTTAGGTAAGAAAGATTCTAAGTTAGCATTTTCTTCTCTCTCTTTACAGTATTGTTTATATACACTGGATTTCATTTTGCAGAGTGTCATACTAAAGATTACTTCTTACCTCATTTTAAGTTTACAGGTATTTTTTTCATTTCTATTCTTGTATTTATTTTGTGATAATCATTAGTTGGTGAAAGCATATATGAAAGATCTTAAGGTTGGGCTTGCACCATTTCTTTGTTTTGTTATGCTGTTAGCAGCATTGTGGTATAAATGTTTTAGTTTTATGTTTCGGGGACTTGCACCCCTACTTTGGAGGTGGTTGTACCTGTAATTTGAGTCATAAGAGTTAACTTTGAATAATTGAGGTCTATAATTTTTGATTCCCTTTGATTTATCCCTCCTCTGTCCACCTCATATGTAAAGTTTTTTATAGTGCACTTAAAACGAATTTGGAGAGTTGTTTATCTAATTTCTTAATGTCTATTGTCATTCATATGGTCTTCCGGAATTTTTTTTCTATCAGGCTTTTGTGTTCTTTAAGTTGGGGTGTGTCATAAGCTAGTTTTGTGTGGCTACGTTTCTCAAACCTTTCTCTTCTGATACCTTTGAAATTTAGTCCTCGACAACATTGTTTATTTCTGTTAGCCTTCCTTGAGAGCTCAACTCATCATATAGCTTCTGGTTATTTCCTTACTTTTCCTTCACTCCAATGTATTCATTCTTTTCAGCTCCTTCTCTACTTCTGTTACTTTATGCTGCAGTTCTGCTAGATCCCATTTACAGACATTTTACCAGGGCAGATTTCAGTTTCATGGACTTTCAAAGTCTTTGTGTGTGTAAACTATTTGTTTTTTCATGTACTTTCATTACTTTCCTTTAGATGTGACTAACACAGCAAAAGAAATATATCATCTTCTACACAAATAAAGAAAAATGAGTTTATTTTAAAAATGTAATTTAGTTGTAATCATAGGAAGAAAGTGACAGTAAGTAAACTGATTTATTAATAAATTTTTCATATATTTTTAAGAAACGGGTTGTTATAGTTACATAAATAGTAATCACTAATGATTTTATATGTGTTAAAGATTTGTTTTTCACCAGAGGTAAAAATTGAAAAGAGAATATGTGATATAGAGGCCTAATTTCTCTGATTTGATGACCCAATTTGTGCTGATGAGCCTTGAATAGGCAAACTTGCAGTCCACAACAGAGGGGTATGGCCAATCAAAGAATGCATTAGGTCTCTATGTCACAGCTTCTCTTTTCAATTTTACCTCTGGAGAAAAAGAAAAGAAATCTTTAACACATATGTATACATATAATCATTAAACAGTTGGTCCACTGTATGATATCGAATAATGAATTTGATGCAATGTAACATTATTCACATACCTAAATTAATGTAGGTTACTATATGATGAAGTAAAACAGACTCAAAACCCCATAAGTAATCACTAATATTTTAGGGGCTCTAGAAATATTCATGTTGTTGTTTTGAGTTGTAGTGTGTTCATGTCAAAATCTTTTGGTTTACTCCTTTATTTGTGGAACTTTACAATATTATCAAAAGTTGCGTATTTAGTTTCAAGCTTATTTACTAAACCAAATTCATTATAGAGCTGCAAGATTATATATATATCATTGAATAATTTTTTCCCTATTTTTCTAGAAATCCTAATGAGGAATTGTCAGTTGAAACAATAGAAGACTTAATTTCTGATGAACTAGAAGCATTGAATGATTATACTAGAGAGCAAAAAGGTTAGTTTACAACTTTGAAATACTTAAGTTTTTAAATTTACATAAGTCTGTGAGTGGTGTACATTTCTACTTGAACACATTTGGTGATGTATAGTTTAATGTGTGTGTGTTATGATGATGGAAATTGATAATAATGTATCTTATCTAAAAACCATATGATTTTTTGCAAGTGAAATATCACCTCATCATCTTTAATCTCTATAAAAACAAACAAACATACATGTTCAGCAATTGCCTGGTTAATAAAGACTTACTTGAATATACAGTGGTTTTAAATATATAGCAGTGACATTACCAAATGTATAAAGGAAATGAGTACACCGCCAATGATAATATTAAAAAAATACTAAAACTTGTCAGAAAAGCTGCCAAAGCAAACTATGTTTGGCAACAGCTCAAAAATTATTTTCTCAAGAATTTTCTTTGACTTATTTGGACTAGAGGCAGTGGTAAAAAAGGTTAGTATTAATGAAAAAAACTCCCAACACTTGTAAGAAAAATATTTTACACATTTGTATATAATCAAATGGTTCTGTAACTGTAAGAAATGGAAGAAGTTTCAAACTTTTTTTGTACTTCTAAGCATACAGTCAGAACACATACATATTGGTGTAGGTATGCATGACACTTCTAAGAGACAGTCTGAATGCAGTCATGGTGCTATAAATACTACTTAAAATATCATATTAGCTGAATTTAACAATTAGTAAACAAAATCATTCAAGACGTTAAAATTCAGGGTATTTATATTGTTTCATGCCAATTATGTAAATAGTTTACATTGGTGAAACAGGAAGAATTTTAAAAACAAAGAATAAGAAAAATGGGACATTAAAAATGGAAATACAAATAATGCAAAATTCTCCAAACAAGAGACTTTGACTATCCTGTGAATGGGAAATTAGCAAAAATGATATATATTAAAACTGAAAAATTAAATTGAAAATTTTTGAAGGTTGTATTTTTAAAAGTTTAATGCCTCTGAAGGTCACTCAAGCTTAGCTGTTTCCTGGTCTTATGTGTTCTCAAGGGAATTTCACAATCATGTATCACTTAAACAGTGTAGGTACATTTCTTCTCAGAAGACTGTGTCAAACTGAAGAAGACATGAAAGTGGCAAAATTAGTTTCCTAGTATTTGTGCTAATATTTTGTTTGAAAAGTGTTTTTATTTTTTACATTAATTTGGGTTCATGATTGTTCTTCTGCTGAAAGTGTATTGATTGAGACATAGCTTTTATGATGTAAAAATGTATTTCTAACATTTTTGGTATTTTTTATTTTGAAAATAAATTCATGTTTATTGCTACCTCAGTGTAGAATGTTTCATTTGGCTGACCATACGCTCAATTGTTAAAATAAAAGGGTAATGGTTTCTAATGTTTAATAAGAGAAATCTTAATATGTTAAGATGGAAACAAAACTCATTGTATATCTTATTAAAAAAGTATCTACAATATATGTAAAAACTAAAGAGAATCTCCAAAAAAGTTCCAAAAAACCTGCCAAATAATGGATTTATCACACTTTATAAAAATTAGGAAAATAGCATTAAACTCATTTCCTTGTGATGTAAAGAGATTTATAAATACTTGTTGTTTTAAATAATTATTATAAAAGCAGCATGTATGATTAACATTGTGTTATTTGTAGTTTTTAAATGTAATGTTTTGTACAAGCTGGTAAAGCTTGTTTCTTTCTATAATAATTAAAAGTACCACATTTTATAAACTCAATATGAGTCAGATTTAACTTTCTATACTTGGGTAATTAGTGCCACCAGGCTGATTAATAGTTAGAGTAACAAGGTCCTGTTTTTGTTTAGTGACAAGTTTAGTTCATACGAAAAGGTAAATAGTTCATTGATATTAATATCAATTACCCATATAGGATTAGTTGTGTGTAACCTCTCCAATTAATTACTGCATTTAAGTTGCACGTATTTCATACAAGATTTCATTTAGATAGAGCAATTTTTAGGAAAATTGTAACTTATGGTATTTATCAATAACTGCAGTGTAATTTAACTATGTTTAATATTGTCTATATATATTTTAATTCATTAAATGAATATGTAATTTAATCAGTTTCTATACTTATGTCATCTTCGGTCACACTTCACTTTTTACACAGTGGCGTGTTTTTAAATTTTTGTTTTGGTACATTCACTGCATGAATAGTACAAAGGATTTGCGTAATATGTATCATTATTTTGTACTGTTAGTGGTGGTAGTGTGTTTAATCAAGAACAGTATTAACCAACATTTTATAGCTAAAAATTGGAATTTATAAACATTGCAAACATAAGAAATGAAAGGAACACCTTTAAAATTCATCACTAATAGATTCTAAATGCTCGTATGATTGTAATGTTTTTCTAGGTTTTATTATTCTATATCTTATTTGAACATATTTTTTACTCTAAAATTATTTTTGACATTCCAAAATTAACCTTTATTTTTCCCAAATGCCTTAAGTGTCATACTTTTCATAATTTTTGTAAAAAATAATAATTTATTAAGTTTAAGGAAATATTTTTAAATTTGATTTACAGGAGATATAGGACGTTTAGGACCAAAGCATGTTGTATTTGATTCAAATACCAGTGTTGGTGGATTAAACATTGATAAGGAAAAACTAGGGGTAAGGACAAACTTATTCTTTACTATTTGAAAGAATGTATTTTATATTTTGGTTTGAATATTGTTTGTATCAAAATTTATCTTGATCTCTTAGTAGTGGCATCAAGACAAAACTTTCTTTATCAACAAACTCCTGCTTTGACTATAAAGTGAACTATTCCTTTTTCCTGATAATTGTAGATTTAATTGATGAATTTGAAATGTTTGAAGTATTTGTTTTGTTAATTTCCTCTAATTTTTCTGTGCATGTTCTATTTTGAAAGATTTTTATATCACCATCAGACATTTTCAGACACCTGCATGCACTTTTACTGTTGCCTGATCTTTTTACTTATTATGTTTATGTCCATTTACTGTATGCAGCTTTCACAGGAATTACTTTTGCTGAATTTAAGTTTTATTTTCCCTAATACTTATAAATTACTTGCATCTCGGAATGAACATATCTGCTATTAATCATCTATAAGAGATTTGATTGGATTTCTTTCAGTCTTAGATGTTTATCATCCACTCTTCCAGAGGAAAGTTTGTCAAGCCCTTTATTTTATCTTCTTTCCCTTTTTGGAACTTGGGTTTGATGTCTTTAATTGGGTGGGTTGGGGTGATTGATATGAGTAAGATACTAAGACTTTTCAAGTGGTTTAAACCAGAGTTTTTTTTTCACTGTCAATACATGCCACCTCTTTCCTGGCTTCTGATTTGTTTGACTTTGTGTCAGATTCAGTTCATTATCCTCTTCTTAACCCTAAATCTGACAGTTAGTGGAGTTTGCCTAATTGATTAATTGGTGGGCTCATTAATTGATTACATTTAACTAATTACATGAGATTAATCTTCTTATTTTCAGCGTATTATGAATTTTTCTAAAGACATTTTTGAACTACCCTTTGTTTAATATGAAAGACATCTTCAGGTACAACAATTTAGGATTTTTAATTAAGATACTATTGCAAGGTAGTATGAAAATTAGGTTTCTTCCTATAAGTTTTCAGAAGGCTACTAAAGCTACTGAATTTTTTTGCTGAGAATAAGCATTACTTTCTGACATCGACTATAAATCAGAAAATATTAAACATACCATTCTCAGGTTTGTATTAGACGTTACCCTTGTACATGTCCTTTAAAAATTTTTCACCAGTATTATCAGTATAGTAAGAGGCGCTGCACGACCAATCGGAGTTTAGAAAAGAGTATAGAATTATTATGGAAAGCTGGGATACTTATTAATAAATAAGCTAATTCTTTGTTGTTGTTTAACAGAAGAGTATACCATTGTTACAGAGAGTGAAATATCTGGCTTTAGTACTAAATAAACTATTTGATCACTAAAAGTAGTTGTTCTTAGATTTTATGTGATAAAATTAGTAAAGGTTTTTTTGACCTTGTGTTATAGGTAACATAATTCAATGAAAAAATTCACTTGGATCCTCAAAAACAAAAACAGTATAACATTTACTATGTTTGGCAAAAAACTTGTGATGATACTAGATTACCTCTTTGCAGTGATTAAAATGATTTATAATGTGGAAATTGAAGAATTGTACAAAATATTAAAAACATGGCAATACAAAAAAATCATTTAATTTTTGACATTTTGGATTATTTTCTACTTCCATCATCAAAGTGAAAAACTTCAAAAATAATCAAGAACATGATAAATATAGAAAATATTAAAACTTTTAAGTAACATGTTGGTATCAAAGGAAGTTTAGAAAGAACCCATTAAAATGATTAATACATTTACATTTAGCAATACAGCCTGGAAGAAACCAGAAAAACATGTTTGCATGCTGAGAAATCAGTAACTCAGACAATGTAAAGGAAGTGTTTAAGTGGCACATGACGACAACCAGACTTTTGCTTTCCCTTTTCATTGCTTTCTGTTTATTCTAAGAAGTTATGAGTGAAAGTAAAGAAGAATGTATGACAATATGTTAACCACACTAACTAGAGCTAGTTGTAATGAAACAGGAACCCTGTATGTATAAATAGGTTAATGACTTAACAGTGTAACGTATTCAACATTTTGGAATATTTTCTAATTCCATCATCAAAATGAAAAACTAAAAAATAATTACTGACATTATAAGTATAAAACACATTATAAGATTTTAAGAAAGTTGAGAAAGAAGACATTAGAATAATTAATATATTTATATTGACAGTACAGGCTGGAAGAAACCTGAGATACATATGTGTATGTGCTGAAAAATTGATAATTCAAACAGCTTAAAGAAAGTGTTTATGTGGCACACAAAGACAGTTAGACTTTTGTTTTCGCTTTTCAGTTCCTCCTATCTATTTTAAGAACTTGTGAGTGAAAATAAAGAAGAATGTATAACAATATGTCAACCACATTAAATAGAGTTAGTCTTAATTAAACAGGAGTCATGTAATTAAGTTAGCAACATAACATATTGTTAGACTATTATTAGTCCTTGTCCAGTAATTTCTAACAAACACACTTGAATAAGTAAGTTATTTAGTAATCAACATTTCTTTCGAGTCAATAAAGAATATTGATTTGTTGTAACATTTTTTATTAAAGCAATCTTACCTTAAATAACACTGGTTGTGTTTGTATTGTTGCGTATCTGCTCGTTTGTTAATTTCCGATATAAATTCTTTCCGAGGAACTTCAGCGATACAAGTCCTTTCTTAAATAAAACTTGTTTATTCTTCCTCGATACAACTTTGTAATACACAGAATTTCCACAATCTC
>NW_013665884.1:680835-686648 GCF_000517525.1 Limulus polyphemus
ACTTTTATAAACACACGCTATAATTCACAACGATTCACACACTTTATTTATGGTGCCTACTGTTCGCTTGACTCAATTATCTATCTATCTATCTATGCAGTTGCACTGGTTTTTCTCGCCAGGCTTATGTACTAAAAAAAGAGGGTGCCTCGAACAAACTCGGGCCTCCCTGAAAATTCATGATCCTTCCAGAAACTCCGGCACTCATGCTCCCAGCGTCACGTGACTTCTGCTGTTGTAACACTATCTTATAATAAGTACAGTCCTCTGGAAATTTCACAGTTGCACACAAGAACACTTTTCCATGAAATTTTGTATTTGTCACACAATTTCATGAATGGAACAGAACTTTGTAATTTATTTTATGCAAGGAATTTCCAAAAAAAAAGATAAATGGCATTTATATTTAGTTCAAAGTTTTAGTAATTAAGATATCACGTGTATATAAAATTTTACCTTCCATGTACTTTCAGTTTTAAAATTAAACTAACTTTTGAATTATATGTATTACTTACTGAGTACAGAAAAGTGTAATTTTTAACTAAATCCATTATTAATATCTATTTATTGTTGCAATGATGTGCAAGTCATCTATTACAGTGGCTTCTAACTTTTAGAGCAGTCAACTAATGCCATAGTGTGAAATCATATTAGCTTGGCACAGAACTACACAATACCATTAGTTTAAAATCTCAGGTGAAATTCACAACCATGCTCCTGGATACACATGTATAAAGTGGGTTGTAAATCATTTAGTGTTTAAACTTTAACCAAATGCAGAACACTTAGAAATTTTCTGCACATTTAATCATAGTATATCAGATTAATTGTATAGAGACCATTGAAATAATATTATACAAAAATAAATTGAAGTACATTAATCACAAAATGAATGCAAAACAATAGCATCTTGAGAAAAATATCAAGAAAAAGTTTTTCATTGCTTCCTCTTTTACAGTTGTTGTCTTGAGGCATAACTGTTAGATGTTTAATTCAGAACAAGTCATAAAGCTGAAAAACGTATACATGATGCTACAGAATAGAGCAATTTTTACAAAAGAAAATTTTACAGGTGTAGAAGTATCTAATGAAAATTAAGCCAATATATATATATATTTGTTATACTGTTATTTTAATTGTATTTCTTTGCATAACAAAAATATTATTTTTTAAATACCATTTGTTGATTTCTATATTAATCTCTGACTGAAAGTTGTTGTAATGGTTGATGTTTGTTAAAATTGCGCATGACAAATGACCTGAGAAGTTGGTGTGATAATGTTTTAAATAATATTTGACCATTATTATAAAAAAATACATAAAATAATTTACTGAAAATAATTGAGATTTAATTCAGCTCCAGGTGTAGCTATGGTAATATGCAAAACAAAACATCATTACTTGATTCAGTATTACTCTTTACTTGTGTAAGTTAAATTTGTACTCCAAATAAAGATTACTTACAGTTGAAAGACTGAAACAAAACTCTAAATATTTTCAATGTGATCATATCACAGATTTCTATTCACCAAATTTCAAATATGATCTGTAAAGTGTATTTCTCATTCTTTTAAGCTCACTCAGATTAGAGATAAGTATTCAGCCTTCCAAATTTGACTTTTCTTAGTATACATTTTTTGCACAAATTTTAAAAGGTTATGGCTAAAGGGATGGGTCCAACCTCCCCAAACCACCTCTCTCTCTCATTGCACAATGCCCGAAGTAATGTATGACTGGTTATGTTTATAGCATGTAGTAAGCAGCAATATAATAACTCAAAGCTACACTATTGTACAGTCCAAACAAGGAAAACATGAACAATAGACATCATTAGGGTTAGTTATTTAATGAATAGCTACCAGGTCACACCCTCGTATTATTAAGTTGTGTACAAGTAGAATGCATGCATAATGCCACTCCAATGGAAGTAGTACTAGCTATTGTGTTGTGTGTGTTCAGTTGGTATGTATGTGAAGCTTGGGGCTTGATTTTAAAAGTCGTCCGATTGTCCAAAGGAGTTTTTAGCTGTTTTGTCCAATGGACGACTAGTGCCCTGGAACAGACCCTTACTCAAAACAGCATCACACTTTACTGTACACTCATCCATGCCTACACTACACACATAATGTTGACTCTGATCCTTGACCAAAGTCATCAGTAAATTCCCTAACTATGAACTCGAAAATTTGAAACCCCACAAAAATATCTTTTTGTCCATTTTTTTGTTTAAAAAAGATTGTACTTTGTACAAGAGAAATGTTGGTATAATCCACCAAAAAGGGCTGAAAATATTAGGAAAAGTTCGCTTTTGTAATTGGTTAATAATACTGTTTTAGTCATTAAACTCTTTTATTGTGGAGACAAGCTGTGCCTCTGTGCTGCTTTATGTACATAAATTTTGTATGGAGTTCAACTGCGTGTGAATGGCTATGTGTGGTAACACAGTACAGTGCATACAGCTCAGTTAGTTACATTACGATACGTTGTATTGAGCGATGTTTGTATGGTAATATATCAGTTGGTGGGAATTCGCATCAAAAATGAACACCAATAACACGAATTGAAATTAATTTCTAGTATATATGCTTAGGACAATAAAACTGTTTGTATGGTAATATATCAGTTGGTGGGAATTCGCATCAAAAATGAACACCAATAACACGAATTGAAGTTAATTTCTAGTATAGATGCTTAGGACAATAAAACTAATATGGCTGTTTGAATTTCTTACCAATAAACCTTCGGTAGGAAATAAAACGATTAAATTTACAAAATCAAACACAGAATTTTCATCGTTAATTACCACAGTTGAAACACTGACCCTTTTCAATTATGCACGTATAGGCCTAAGGTTAACATTAGACAGACACGACCAATCTAGCCTAGGAAATGCAGAAGGCTTAGCTACCTTAAGAAAAGCAGGAAAATCCAGGAATTAAACAGAACATAATGATGATAACTGCAAACAAAATGTTTTGGAAGTTTTGATCAGTACAAAACAGAATAACAATAAATAAAATAAGGCTAACTTTGCCTCTCTCTCTCTCCAGGTTAATACAAACTACGTGTATGAACGACAATATACATCAGCGATATGTATGTGTACATGTGCAGTGCTCAGGTGTTGTGTATGTATTACAGTATAGTAGTACGTGTGAGGGTTCTGATGCAAATCTAGTCTTACTTCAGGCTGTATTTTACTGTACTTGGCAGGCAGGTCAAGCCGGTTAGAATGAAAACATTGAATGTGATTGGCGCCAAGATCGCTGTTCTGTTTAAAAGTTTTGTGGATCATTGACTGTTTGTTTGTTAAGATACTGTGTAACATTAGCATGGTTTGGCTTATTTTTTCCAATGCAATGAAACTTCTCAGGAAATATGGTATCAAATATTAGTTGAATAAAGATGCAAAATTGCCAACTAAACATGAACTGTATTTTTTGGAAATAAATAAGATATAAGATAATAAGATATTGTACATCAGTATTGTCATACTTGGGTCTTTTTTGAGGGTCTGTGTATTTTTATTTTTTGACAATCAATACAGCTTTCCAGACAACCTGAAAATTTTCTTAAAATTGAGCCCTGACATAGCTGAACAAGTTTGTTTGAATTATGACAAAGCTATTAAGACTAACTGATGTTGTCCTTACTTTCGAAGTACCAACCAGAGAGAATGCATCTGGTATGCAGCACCTACAGCTAACTCTTGGTCTGCTCTCTTTGCTAACTAACAGTCTTGACTGTCATATTACAATGCCCCAGGCCAGCATAGCCTGGTGATTAGGGTGGCTGCCTCATGAACTGAGGATCATAGAATAGAACCCAGTGCCACTAAACATATTCTCCCATTCAGCTGTAATGGCATTATAATGTCAGGGTTGATTCCACTATTTGTTAGTAAACGATTAATTCAAGAATTGGTGGTGGGTATTACCTGCTGGTTGCCTTTCCTATGGGCAGCAGTTAAAAATTTGGGACAGTGAAAAGTAGTTTTAATAGCTTTGCTATAACTCAAACATGCATGTTTGATGGCAATGGAAAACACTCCTAAACACCAGGCCAAGCTGGCCTGAAGCTGAAAAAAAAATTAATCAGAAAAAGAAGAAAACGAAATCGTAATAGCAGTATTTGGGTTATGTGGATAGTTGGAATAATAGAAAATAGTAATAATTGGGAAGCATAATTTTGATTAGTTGATTATTTGTGTGAGTCATGACACTAATTGATTAATCTGAACAAACATGAATTAATCAAAAATAATAATGAGAAATCATAATGGCAATGTTGATGGTTGGAAACATTAAAAACTGTAACAATCAGAAACACTAATTCAATTAGTTGATTATTTTCTTGATTATAATCAATTTAATTATAATTTCAACAAATTGATTATTTTATGTGATACCAATCAATGTAATCAATGCTCATAGGTAATCAGTTAAGTAATAGAGTTAATTGCCCAACTCTACTTAACCATTAAATTGTACATCTCTTAGCATAGGATATAAACAAAGAGGTTTATAACAATTCATGTAATTCCTATCTCGTCCTTATCCTAAACAACCGAGTGATTTTCTACATTATTTAGCATGGAGATTATCATTCTGTTTATCATGGAGGTACTCCTTCTGAATCTAAAATCTATAAAGTTTGGTCATACCTTACTCCTGAACAGTCTTCGAGGTGACTTTGAAATATATTTACTCACAAGTGCTATTCAAGTTGGAAGTTTCAATTAAAAATATACTGTATTTGCCCCTATAAATGCCCCATTCCCCACTTTTTTAGAAATTATAAATCCTTATCAGGTTGACTTGTCTCAACTAGTAGCAACTTGGTCTACAAAATGAATGCTTATTACATAGAAATATGAGCTACTTTTAACCCTAACCACAAAAGTGATGACCTTCAAACCAAAGCTTGCT
The DNA here is from genome assembly GCF_000517525.1 of Limulus polyphemus. Taxonomy (NCBI): domain Eukaryota; kingdom Metazoa; phylum Arthropoda; class Merostomata; order Xiphosura; family Limulidae; genus Limulus; species Limulus polyphemus. The sequence goes on from NW_013665884.1 coordinate 685,764, forward strand.
GCTTAATCCCATTGCCTTTGAAAAAACTATTGTTTTTAAAATAATTCATGTGTACTTATTTCAATGTTTTTTATTTCTCACTAATATTGGCAAGCACTTAAAATCTTGTTAGTCAGTCTTGAGATACATACCCAGCAAGATACTGTATCTCCAGTACTTAAAAAGAACTGCATTTTAATATGTAGTGCTATTTGCCTCAACTTATGATAAGATTAGATGTTTTTTTTTAATTATAGTATGTGTATACAATGCAAAAGCAAATGGAGATACCTGTAATTTATGTTTTAACAATTGGCTATTTTGTGATGTTTAAATGACTATTTTGTTTAAGAAAGAGTTTAAGTTTTTATTTTAATCGGAGACTGGCTGTTTCATATTAGTCTTGATTCCACTTACATGCTTGTTCCTTCATTATGAACTGGTATATCAATAGTATTGCATCATTCATCTTCAAATTTCACTTCTTGAAATATGTTGTATTAATTGCCCATATCAGTACCTCAGAGAAGAACATACCAAAATATTGAAAAATAAATAAAGGAAGAACAAATAGTAATGTATTAAATACAGTTGTATTTAGCAGAAAAAGCATGTTTCTGTGCCATCAGAAGACTACCTGTTTTGCTAACATTACTTGATATAAAACAAGCAGTATAATATGTACCCTCCTCCCCATGGTCACATGATAATGAAAAGTGCCTCCCACAAAACTTCTGGGCAATTCTGTTAATATTCTAAATGCCCATGGCAATTTAAGGAACTGATATGATACATATATTTATATATATATATATGTTTGTTTTTTAAACTATATTTTAATTTCCATTGTGATAGAAAAGTAATTTTTCTGTAAAATTATTTTTTCACATAAGTGAAATGCTTTTT
>NW_013665884.1:687648-696863 GCF_000517525.1 Limulus polyphemus
GCTATAAATCACAGTGATTCACACATTTACTTATGATGCCTACTGTTCGCTTGACTCAATTATCTATCTCTTCACTCTATCTATCTCTGCAATTGCGCTGGTTTTTCTCGCCAGGCTTATATACTAAAAAATAGGGCATCTAGCAAACACTCGGACATTCGCGAGGTTCCCCGATAATTCTAGAAATTCCAGCACGCATGCTCCCATCGTCGCATGAGTTCCACTGTTGTAATAATATGAATCATTCAAAAAAATGTGGACATTCATCTACTGATTAGAACTTCATAAGTATTCTCTTCTTTTCAATAATAACATAACTCTGCTGACAATTTGTAAGTCCTCAGAATTTTTGTTAAAATTTCTGAGATACAAACAGTAAATATTTGTTTTATAAAGCATATGTTTTGTTTACACAACTAAGGTTCAATTTTAGCTTCAGTTTTTACTAAACTACAAGCACCATACCTCACCATACTTATGACTTGTTACATTCCATTTCTGAATTCGACTTCCATCAAATGCAAAAGAGTCTGGTGTATCACCAACACCTTTCTGCAAATAATAAAATACACAAATAATTCTATCAAAAAAACAACTAAAATATGTTTAATGTCTCATGCATTATTATACTTTTTTCTGCTTATAAACTTGAATACAATGTGAATATTTTATAGTTTTCAAATACCCAGTTTAGCAGTTTTAGTAAATTGCACATGGTATAATAATATGATTGGGATTCTCTAGAACAGTGATTAAAAAGGTATTCACAATTAACTTCTAAACTAAAAGGATTGCTAGATATTAAAACACAAAAATAGGATGATAAATTGTATATGAAGAGTGTCATTAATATTATTATTTATTTACCTCTTAACTTTCATTAAACGTGTTAGGTAGGGGTATGTAAAAAAGTAAGAATTGTACTATACAGTATGTGTCTATAGAAAGGTGTTTTACTCATTCTTCTTCTTAGTTCCTAGTGGAACATAGGGCTACAACAACACTTCGCCGACGGAAGTGTTGTTGCAATTTCTGTAGCAGATTGTTATCGGGGTGGAGTTGCTAGCCCCACGCCCAAGTGAGCATGTTTGGTGCGACAAGGATGCGAACCTGCGACCCTCGGATTGCGAGTCAAGTGACTTATCCACCGGGCCATGCCGGGCCCGTTTTACTCATTATGAAATATATTTATGCTACTAATATTTTGTTTTATATAAGCTAGGTACATATAAATTTGTAGATTATATTTTACACATACCTATTAACTTGGATGGTTTCAAAAGTTTTGATATAATCTTACCATGTTAAATTTAATGAAAAGGGGAACCTTAAACAGCTTCTATAGCAATTTGAACAGGTTTTTTACATTAAAAACTATGCCACATAATCTCCAGAAATTACTAGATGTGATAGTTTACTAAAGTATTATTTTAATTCACTTCAAACCAACCAGTTCATTTTACTTAATATGTATCCATTCCATGTTACTCATAGTTTAAGATGTACGTGTATGGGATTGATCTCACAACAGTTAAGGAAATATCAAACCTTCAAGAGTTTGTGTAGTTTCATTTTAATGATTATGAATGAAAAATTATTTCTAAACCAAGCATTTCTCTCTCAAGTTAGTAATTAATAATTCTATGATAGAATTATTATACTTTTTTCTACCAGAACAGTATAAAAAACAATGAAATTCAGTATCACAATTTTTCAGCAAACAAGTACTAGTCCAAAACAACAGAACATTACATCAAGCTTATCTAGCTAGAAGAAGACGTAAGATATTTATTCACAAACTGTTTCATCCAAAAAAACAAGCTATATCTTTTTATACAACCTTTGCTAACTCTTTTGCTACAACCTTCACTTTGAGTGGGTCAAAGTGTTCATGTCATGACCTTTAACACCCAAAATTTAATTAAATGAGTTTTTATCAATAAACTTGGTATGAAAACATAGTTTGTAATTTAAACTTTTATTTTATATGAGTTTCAACTTCTTCATTTTAAAAAGAAATATTAAAAAAAATCTTAATCTTTATTTTTTCTCAGTCACATGCTGCATCTGAGCTCCGATTTCTCCACTTTAGAAGTTTCTAATTAATAAAATAGGCTGCTATGGTTTCCAACCAATTAGAAACACAAACAGTACATAATTATACACAAGAATCTAAAGGTTGAACCTCCTAAGTTATTGATTTTTGGAGATATCAATAAATTTGTTAAACCCTCTTGAGAAACTCTTCTCCTTCTCTCTCTTTCTGACTTTTGAGATTGTTCGAACTTTACATGGCTGATGAACATGTTTATAACCAATAAAAAGAGCATATCCTCCTGTATTTAAATTTTACAAGTCTTTGTTCAATTTTAACACCATAATCTGTTAGTTGAGGAGAATTGTTTAGTTTGTCTTAATCAAATTTTCTGCTCCAAACAGTAATAGAATTCTTTTAAACATTTATATTTCACTTAGAAAGCTGGGTAAAGTATAGTAGTTTTTGGAATTCTATTCTAGTGACTGATGTACTTTTGTTTTCTAAAATGCATATTTGAAAGCTACATGAATATTTGATTGGAAAAAAAATTTTTGAGACTCAAAAGAAGTGTAGGGAAGAATTGTGTAAGATATTTCTTTTAGCATAAGTAACTGAAAAGTAAAAATTATAAAATTAGCCTAACAAAACTTCAGTAGAATAAGAAATCTAAAATTACACAACATTAAGTGCTAGTGTGAAACACGACACTAGATTTTGTGCTTTTAAGTTAGCTCTAGAAGAAACATTTATTGGGTTCCTGCTCTGATTTATTGCTTTTGATGTGAAGTTTTCTGTTCCAGTAGGTACAAAGTACAGCAATAAAACCTTAAAATTAAAAGAAAAACATGTGAAAAAGTTTAGCAGTTGAAACTGTTAAAAAAAGCAACTTGAAACTTTCTGATCAGTAGTTTAAATAGTTTTCTTGTTGATACAAAAATACTTCAGTCAGGGCACACTAAAAATATTATTATTCATTTTATTTAATATTTTTTCAACTTTTCATTTCACTGTAAATTGATGATTTCATGAAAGTCAGTGTTAGGATAGAGAAAATAGAAAGTTTTATTGAAAAACTTTTGATATTCATTTAGGAGTTATCAGGCTTTGAAAATATTTTCTTTATCATCTTATTGGATGTATAGATCCTAGCTCACTCTGAAAAAGTGTTGTTTGTTAGAAGCTTTGTTGTTCATGGCTTCTATGTGTATACACATATAGATATATATATGTATATGTTTACATCTTTTTTTTCTAATTCTTTTTTTTTTTCAGTTTGCTCCTTAAACCATATTATTATGGTTTAAGCAAAGAAAGAATGTATAATCCTCAAGCATTTCAGGTTTCTACACACAAAAACTACTTTAACTTAGGGCAATTTTAATTCCTACTTGTCCTGCATTTTACAATTATTTACAGTAATGTAATTAATAATATTATAAGTACTATGAACAAAGCAGTGCAAAGAATTCAGCAAAGTACTCAGAAACTGACTAAAACAAAGAATACACTTAACAGAGCACAAAATTTTTATTTTTCTTAACTTTGAAAACTTTAATGCAAATGATATAAATAACTTCAGTCTAGTCTATATATATTCAGCAGTTTTTCATTATGTATATTTTTTCTTAATTTAGTCTACTTTAATGCAACTATGATATTTATAAAATCTCAAGCATTTTAGTTTTAATTATATGCATAATATATACTTATTTCTGAATATAACTTTAACATTTTCCACCATTTACTCTGGCTCATGTTTATTAGGTGTAGACTGTCTACTAATTATTTGTTTTCTTCCTCTGGTAATAGTGGGCAACATAGTTTTCTCAATATTTTCATCTCCATAGCCTCTGAACTCATCAGGACTATTATCTTTACATAGCCAAAGATGAAACTTGATTATGTTTACAGAGATTGTAGTTTTCCTCTAAAATGTTTATGAATCTCTCTTCCAAATAAAATTTGGCTGATGACAACAGCTCATCAGTGTCATTTGCTCTGTTGTATACTGTTGTTTTGTTGGCCTTATCATAGTCATTTCCACTCCTCTAAATTCACCATTTTCAGTTTCACTTAGACATTTTCTCAACATTTTGCCTTGCCTTCTTCTTAGTTTACTTCAGAAATCAGACTTTTTTTCTGTTGAAAAATGAATAAAACTTCAGATAGCAAATTTGTACAGTCTATCATGAAGTGTAAGAAGATTAAAAACCTTTGTGTTCAACTCACTTATGTGGTCCTTTGCTTTCTGTGCATTGTCATCTTTACTTGTGGTAGCGACGTCCTGCAGATGTATTAGTGTAAACTCTCTCCTGCATTTTGATGAATAATAATACAGCTTGAATACATTCAGGACATTCTCAAATTCATCTAGATACTCACAACCCTTTTTAGCATTACAACCTCCTAGCTTTAAAATGTGAGAAATGCAATGAACTACTGCAGTGTAATTGTTACATTTCTTATTTTCTTCTAAATGTTCATTTACTGTGTTTGAAAGTAATTTCACAGCACCAGACATTTTACCCAAATTCCACAGCTACCCCATCTGTATTTATTCTGACAAGCTTTTCACCAAGACTTTCTGCTGTACTTCCCAAAGATTCAAGCTCCTTCAGAACTCTGTCTTTTACTACAGTTGTGTGTCCATGATCAAGTGCTACTATATCAGCTAGTTTGGTTTTCAGTTCACCATTTTGCCCCACATAGTGTCAGGTTATATCTAAAACTGGTTCATTTACAATAGAAATTAATAAATAACTATGATCAGTAATTTTGCATGGATTTTATTGCTGTATACATCATTGTTTAGGACAACAAATACATACTTACCTACGACAACAACTCATTCATAAGGCAAAACATCTAGTTATGCCAAATTTTGTGAAGATACATATAGTAAATTGGGAGTTACAATATGTATAGTTTCTTAGTTCCATGGTTGGTTAAACCAGCTTCCTACTTATAGGTTAAGGAACTTGAGTTTTATGCTGGCAAGACAATCATTTAAATATTGGTTAAAATTAATGAAATTATTGAAAAAAATATTTGTGATTAGTTTTCTTATTAATTCAAAAACGTTTGGTTGGTAGAAATAGACGTAAAATCATAAAAATACATGAATTTCATACAGCAGTTAAAACTTTCATTTTTATTGGAACTTTTCAGTTCTGTAAACATAGTTTCTTACAGTTAATAATTTTTTGCCCTCATAGTAATTTTAAACCATTTTTTTTATTTATAGATCTCATCTTCTATCTGAATTTTTTGATTATTGTCTTAAACTACATGTACAATTGAAAAAAAATAGTTCTAAAACTATATAATGTTTGCTTTTGAATAACATTATACTCTTTATTATATTTTTTGATTAGGATTAATGTAGAATTTGAAAATTTGGAAACACGTTACAGGTCATCACATGCTGCGTTAGTTTTATTAATTGAGCTGTTTACAGAACTTATACACTGTATTAGTTTGATTTTCTTGGTTTAGTACAAAACTTGTACATTGTATTTATTTGATTTTCTTGGTTTATTACAAAACTTGTACACTGTATTTATTTGATTTTCTTGGTTTATTACAAAACTTGTACACTGTATTAGTTTGATGCTCATTGTATATAATAATGACATAGCTAAATGCGAAGTTACATATTCTGTTGTAAAAAATTGCTGATATTGTGTAATTTTGTTTTTCTGCCCACTGACATCATAAATATAATGCTTATAAATACATTTTTAAGGTTGGCCAATTATGTGTATTACTGATTTTTATTGGAAATATGTATGATCAAGTTAATCGTGTCAGTATGAAATAGACTAGCACCTGCTTTGACAAACTTTAGTTATTGTGAAAGGTAAATCATTTCATTAATACAGATGTTACATTACAGATGGAGAAATACTTGTCATTTTCAGGGCATCAGTTACTCAGTGAACTTTATAGCATTTGAATAACAAACAGTTCAGTTCATATCTGAACATGATTTAAGATTGATACAATTCCAAGTTGTATTTATATCATAAGTTAACACTATTAATTATTAGATTACACATTATTTTGACAGTTTTGTGCTAGTTGCTTTAAAAATGGGTCTCTTAAAAAAATATTTTTACCAGTTCTTAAGAGTTGTGTGCAGTTACACTTTGTAATTGAAGAAATAGTCAGTATTTAAATGGTATACAATGGATTGAATTGTGTGTGATAAGTAGCTTGTGAATGTGTAACTAAAGTTATCACCCCTTCACTTCTTGAAGTTCACTGTTCTTAAGAAAATGCAGTTTGGTAATAATATTCTAGGTATATAAAGAAAACATAACAGCTACCTTGAACATAGTATTCTCATGAGTACAACTTAAATGTGCATTCAGATAAATCAATACACTAAAATAAAAAACAATATCTCATCCTAGCATAGCATACCAAGTACAAGCTTTAAACCAGCTCAAGCTATTTTAATATATTCTAAGAAAGCTGTAATGTTAATAAAGTTTTTCTTATTTTGTGTGATAACATAGGAGCAGGAAGCATTGAACTGAATAATAAATTCAGGTTGTTTATGTTTTTAAATATATTATTTTGTTTTATAAGTGATTCATTTAGTTGTGCAATTTTTATCTAATCTTGTTATTTGAAAATGTTTGTACTACATAATATAATATAGTTACAAACACTGGTTTTCAGGAAAATGGCAGTATGAAGTAATGCTTGGGTCTGTGGGTGTCATGCAGATTGGTTGGGCAACTACTGGATGCAAGTTTTCAAAAGAAGTGAGATTCTTGTTACAAACGTTTTAGTTAGAAAAATGTACTATAATTTACAGTTTTTTGTATTCCATTGAGTAATATTTAGTAATTGTGAGGAAAATTTTTTTTTTATTATTTAGAGTATGAAGAAAAAATAAATAAATTCTGAATTCAAATAGATGGCAGAAGAATTCTGCCATTGTTCAATTAAAATTAAAATGGTATAGTTTTGGAATAAAGGAGAACTTTTTACAATCTTCAACAAAAATTAGCCCTATTTAATTCACCATACAGTAGCCTAAATTAATTTAGGTGTGTGAATAATGTAATGATATTGTGCCTAATTCATTAATTCATATTATACAGCAGACCAACTGTATAATGATTATATATATAAATTACAAATTTTTTTATCTTTCACTGAAGAAAAATCTGTGACATGAGGCCTAATGCATTCACTGATTGGCTGTATCCTCTGTTGTGGGTTGTGGTTTTGCCTGTTGAAGACTCATCATCACAGCTTGGATCAGCAATCTAAAGTAATGCTGGTTTGCTTAGCCTTGAGTAAGTGGAACTGCTGTCCACAGCAGAGGATATGGCCAATCAGTGAATGCATTAGTTCTCTATGTCACAGATTCTCATTTCAATTTTACCTTTGGTGAAAGAAAAAAGAAATTTGTAACATACCTTAAAATTCAAAATATTTGATTAAAGTCTGCCATACATTTCATGATTTTATTTTGAAGGGATATTAATATATTTATTGATAATTAAGTTATGTAAATATCAACAAACATAAAAAATGTATTAAAATTAAATAATTGGAATAACTATAGTAATTCTGGCACAATAGACAGAATTTTAGAGTAGCTTTTGCCATATTTATACTAATAAAGTTTTCTTATATTTCTGGTACAGTAAATTATACATAATATGCATACCTATAGAGAAGGTATGAAGATGCTGTAGTAAAAAGTTTTTGTGGTACCATATTAAGCCAAGTCACAGATATTTTCTGTTTTTAATATTACTAAGTTATGAAACAATATGATGTGGATATATTACATAGTTATTATTGTAAAGCCCCTTTTCTTATCAAGTTTCATGTTTTTCTATAATACTATGGTCTTTGAAAACCAGTTTTTATCTTTAAAATTTTAATGTTATTTGCAATTATATGCTGCTTATTTTTTTCCTAAAAAATATATTTACTTATATTCCAGTTTATGAACTTTCATGAAATGTTGTAGATTGAGTGATAAAAATTTTTAGAATTATGTAATTGGGTTCCATATGAAGGACTTGTAGTATAGTATGTACTGAAAGTAGTATCTGGTGGCATCAGGATTAAATAAAGAATCATTCACCTGGTTTTTAAGTACAATATCAGAATTGGTCTTAAAATGACTGTTTTTTTCTTACACATTTTTAATATTATTGTGACCTAGCTTATGCTGTGTACTAACATTTGGGTAGTTGCAATACAGGAAGATTTATATTTGTAAGGAACAATAAAATGGGTGCCATTGCTTTGGTGCTCATAAATGCTCTCTTGCAAATGATTTTTAGTAAATGACATGACTTGCTATGTTGCAGAATCTTGTTTCATGACAACATGGTAACTATAATCTCCTACAACCCCATTGCTATGCATATGCATAAAGCTTTCATTGGTTTCTTTAGTGGCACAGTGATCTGACATGTGTGAACTATGTCTTTGTATGTGATTTGGTATAATTCAATATAAGCATTTTACTGGGGTTATTTGAAGAAAATGTTATAATATTTTACCAATCTAAAATAATAGATGTGTTAACTGACACTTTTAAAATGTATTTCAGAAACTTTAACCATGATCTAGTTGTGTCACCTTATAGAACTACTCTCTGTTTTGAGAGAGCAGCCATATACATGTCACTTTATTATTTGCTGTGTATCTGTCCTCTACAATATTCAAACATCTTTGAAACTATAATGGGGGGGGGGGGGAGCTAATAGCCCCTGTCTATTTTTCAAACTGAAAGCACTTCTATCTATTGACAGTGAGTTTATGCACCAACTTTAAAGTTTACACGAGAAGCATTGAATACCCAACCTCAACTTTGTAGCATTAACATAATAACTTTCCAAAATAAAAGCAATGAAGTGGTTTAACATGTCACATCTCTCAGTGCTTTTACTAAAATTATTAAAAGATAAAGATTTTCCTACCTACCTCTAAATACACAGGTGTTGGAGAGAATGGAGCTGAAGTTTCCTTGCCCAAATAACTACAAATAAAAAAAGGCACTTAATATTTCAACACTAATATAAACAGATTTTGGTTTTGTTTAAAAAAATTGAATTTATTTTATGTCTTAGTTCTCCAAAAAGCATTTCACTTATGTGAAAAAATAATTTTACAGAAAAATTACTTTTCTATCACAATG
>NW_013665884.1:697801-734453 GCF_000517525.1 Limulus polyphemus
TTAAGTTTAAAGTAACTGTGTAAATTCTGTGTATTACAAAGTTTTATTGAGAAAGAATAAACTAGTTTTAATCAAGAAGGGACTTGTTTCGCTGAAGTTTCTCAGAAATAATTTTTACCGGAAATTATCAAACAAGCAGATACGTAACAATATTTAACCATGTAGATGATTTTTAGCAGCTAACCTGACAGGAAGGATTTGTAAAAACGAATCACATTTTTGTATGTGCTTTCTGGAGAAGGTAAATCTTAGTCATTTCAAAATTACAAAATAAAGAATAAGAAAATATCATGTCACCTCCTCCAACAGAGCTTCATGTCTTCAGTGCTTACCAAAACCCCAGATGGCATTTATTAGTTAAGATTTTACAATATATTCAGTATAAAATATTTATATCACTATCAGTCCCTCATGTTTATAAAACTTATGAGAACTACAAATCAATCACCCAGAAATTAGTTTGTGAGAGTGATTGGTCTCATCCATACTTCCATTAATGTATGGAAGTTTTATCAATGGTATTTCATTAACATATTGCAATTTTAAATGTTGGGACAAATTATTCACCCTATAATACCATTTTTAAAACTCTTTCTGCACAGTACCGAGTTACATTTAAAATTTAATTAAACCACTTTACTGTCAATGTATTTTAATGAAATTATTATTATCAAGTACATTATAAATCAAAGTTTTATGTTATTGAAGTTTTTATTCCTTTATTTCAAAGGAAACCTCTAAAATATTATTTAAAATTGAACTTTTATATCTCATTATGTGCTCACAATTACAAATCTTAACTTTAAGAGCTAGTATAGGAGAAACTGTGTGTGTGTGTAATATAGACAGTTTTGTGCAGACGTTCAAAGTACAGTATATATGTTGTTTACTAGTAATTTGAGTACATTCCAAGAACTTGTACCAGAGGAGGAAACTGTTGTAAATATTTCTCAGTTCAAGATAAGCGTTGCCCACTTGCAGAGTAGAAGCTGTGTTGCAAAGTGAGAGTTTTAACCTGAATGGTATGCTTATAACCAATAAAAAAGAACTGATTTCCCCCTATATTTTGAACGAGCACAGGGAAATTAAACAACATTTGCATTTTACAGAGGAAGTTGAAAAAACCTAAGTCCATTGTTGAGAGTGGTGTCCCTGGTGCTTGGGTATTTTTTCTCCACCTACACATATTAGTTTGAGAGACAGTTAAATTGCATTTTGCTTTTAATTTTATATTTTAGTTAAATATGTATTATTTGTGTTTTAAAATTCATATTTGAAAGGTTTAATGAGTTGATAAATTTATTCTATACTTTGCCTTGGTAAACAGTTGTTCACAAAGTTACGAGTGCAAACAAAATTTTGCCATATGCTAAACTGTCTTTGCTGACGTTAACATTCTATCACCCGCGAGTACATGTTGATGTGTGTCGACATAAATAATCAAAGATAATGAACAGGAAAGGAAAATAAAACATTAAAAATAAATTATAAGTGAAAAGGTAAAGATGTGAAATTATGCATATGACCCAAAGAAGATATTTTAAGATTATTCAATGATGAGTTAAAAAGTATGTACATTTTTAGCCATGGCATAGTGGCTCATAGAATGGGACAGAGTGTTTTGTTTTTTTATCAGGTACAAACTTTTAGTTCATAGCTCTGTCATCTCATGACAGATTTGAAATCTAATTACAGTTTTGGACTCAGGAGGTCAAGCCCTTTGGATTGATGTATTTGATCATGCCCAAGGTCTCATAGATTAATTTACTCTAATCCTACCTAAAAGAATTTCAATTTGAGGGTAGACTGATAGAGATCCTGGTGAGTAATAAAATGAAATTGGGTATATGCACGTCCCATGCTTGGTATTACTGGTGCACAAAAATATAGCTAATGAAAAGGAAAAAAAGGTGTAGATTAATTTATTCTAATCCTGCCTAAAAGAATTTCAAATGATGTGGCTATTGAGGATTCCATCTTGTTTTGTTTCTTAAATTTAAAGATTTCATTGCACTGTACGTTGATGATAATAGCTAGAGTTAGTGATATGGTAGAGAAAATGGAACATACAATATTAGCATTTACCTTAAAAAACATTTAGGAGGTTCTAGAGATTATGCAAATGAAATATGAAAACTAAGATAATAAATAGTATCTTTATACTCAAAATGAAAATCACCTTGTAGGTGAATTATTCAGAGTCTGAGTGCAAATAACTACATTAAATAACAAATTATTATTAGAAATAGTAGAAAAAACAACAAAATTAAATATTTTATTTTTCTCAAACTGCATACTTTTATGAAAGTTCTTGTCAAGTTTTAAATAATTTTATCCACTGGTTTTATTACTGGAATGAAATTTAATGAGAATTACATTACGTGCTTAAGTCTGAAGCATGTCGTTGTTATTGGATTAAGTGCTGAATGAAGTCTGTCATATTAATGATACATAATTGAAAACACAATAGTTGTTTTCATTCATTTGATATTACTTTTTTATATTTTTACATCGATAATAGTGAGAATGTGAAATCTATTCTATGTAATGTTGTTATAGTTCACTGTTTAGCATATTATATCTAATTGGCACTGTGATCATGTTTATTTAATAGCAATAAATGTTCACTGTACAATTTGCTATTTCATCTGCAGCATTCATATACTTCACAATAATGTCCATGATAGAATATTAACTTAGCCATAATGATAATAACACAATGTAACGTGTTTTTGTTGAGACTGTGTTGTGATAGAAAAGCATTTGCAGATGACAAAAAATGGTGAATGTGGTAATTCCTGTCTTACTTTATTACAGTGATTTGTGCAGCTTTGAAACGCAGAAAATAAATCTACAAACACCAAAATTTCATGCTGTGCAATAAATAATGCTGCTAAGCAGAAAATTATTGGCACAATGAGGTATTAGAACAATTATGCCCCTTAAAAATGATAGATTATGTTATTGTATCAATTTATTTTAGCCTGCATGAAATCAGTTTATTTAAATATCTGAATATATTGCATGTAGTTTATGAACATATAGGTCTGGTATCAGCCATATTATTTGTAGTCTTTAATAATAGTTTCTGAATATATTGTAGTTAATATTCTGTATAAATTCAAACAGTTTTTAGTTAAAATACACACAGATAAAAACAGTTAAGTACTTCTAATTATTCAGACATCTTAGATTTACTAACAGTTAGTTATAGTAGTGCAGTTTTAAAGACAACTCATTACAGTTTAAAATTAGATGAATAATAGTCAGAATATTATGTACAATATAAACTAATTAAGAGTATTTGAAATTTATAAAAATTAGTTTATGTTGAGTTATCATTCAGATACTTTCTCTGCTGTCACTTACTTTTATTATATTGATCTTAATAACATCTCTTGAACCAGCTTGTGAAAGTAATGAATTAGGTAGGTGCATAAAGTTTAATAATGCAAGTAGGTATAGTGCAAAGGGATATAAGCATGTTAGAGTAAACCACAGGAAGTCAAAAGACCTACTATACATTTGTTCTAAGTGAATTGATTAATAGTGGTTAGGTGTACTATATGTAGTTATAATTACATAAGAATGGAGAAGATTGTTACTTTGTAATGAAACCTCAATTCTACACTAAGAATCATCAAAACATTAATATCAGGATCTTTTAAGAAACAAAACAATATTAGTTTGAGCTTTCACAAGTAAGACAAAATATAATCATGACCCAATTTCAGATCTAATTCAACAATACACCGTTGGTACAACTTTGATAATATAATCTTGACACAAGAAGTCTGGAAAAAAGAACCCAAAGAAAAGAAAACCTGACTTTGAAAATTAATCACAAAAATCTGTTTGATAATACAACACTTACAAACACTGATTAATTATGACTCACAAAACTTCTGAGTTCCAATATGGTACATAACCTTCACTCACATAAATAGCTATTTTCATTCAGTGCTGCCCTCTATATGCAAACACATTTTTTCGCATGCCACAAACATTGAGCTCTCACATACCTTAATACTGACTGATTCAAATGCATCTTGCTTGCAAATCCTCATGCAACAACCCTCCACCAATAAGAGTGCAAATCACACTCCTGACGCATGGACTCCCTCTATTCAACTCTACTGAACTGTCACTTCTCATTTAGCAGTACTCATGTTGTAATGTTTAGTTTGTGTTCTCTTCAATTTTTTTTCTATTTCTTTGTATCAGTTTCTCTCAACAAGTTTACTATTTATTATACAATAGTGATATTTGTAACTTGTTAAGTTATTCTAAAGTGAATTATTTTATTTCTTTCTGCCAACACAGTTTAGTTTGGTTATTCATTTTGAATCATGAATTCTAAGTTACCACTATGGGGGTTATATGTTCTATCAGCACATTTACATGGGTTTCAGGTGGTGGAGTATAGTCCATAGGGAAATTATTGGCTTTACTTCATCGGGAGACTGATCATCGAATGAGCTGACCTTTGTTGGGCCTCAAATCGAGTTTGGGGGCTCACACATTTTGAAATATAGTCCAATGACTTTGGAAAGATAAGATGTTATACTGTTTTGGTTTTTGAATACTTTTATTATTAATATTATTATCTGTAGTTATTTGGGGTCCAGTTATGTTAATTTAGTTAAGTTCAGGTTTGAAATAAGGTTAGTTTGTATCCTAACCATGGGTCTTTGTTATTTTAGGATTACCTATAATCCATCTTACTGGTATATCAATCATTAGTTTAACTATATTGTTTTTGTTCCATACATCACATCTCCTACATACATTATTGTTAATACACACTTACTTAATTTCACAAAATAACGTCTATTTCACTTTTGTCATTATTTATCTTTTATACTTCATATTAACTTGGTTTGTGTGGAATCCTTGTTCTGGGGTCTGCATCTCAGTCTTCAGTTTTCTTTTTTTAATATTTTTGTTTGCTACCATACAATGATATTGCAATTTTACATGAGTAATTATTGAATAATAGTTATGTAAGTTAGTACTTATTTACGAAATGAATGGAGTAAAAAAACTATATGTCTGTGGGGTGAAAAAGAAAGGGAGGAAATGAAAAAAAAAACACTTGATAATTTTTGTATTCCTAGTCTGTAGGCAGAAGCAACAGTGGACATGAATTGAAATAAAATGACAGAGAGTACAAAACAGAATCTTGAAGTAGCAAGAGAGGGAGAAAGTTGTCAAATTTTGAAGAAATAATTAACAAAAATAATAAAATGATACCAAAACTTAACAATTCAGATATAGGTTCATGGCTACAAGATAGAGATGACCAAACTAAAGATATAGTAGTAAAACATAGCAAAACCACAGCCAACGGAACTGGCTTGGAAAAATCAGCAAAAATAAGTCTGGAAGTCAATTTTCAGAGGATTACTACTTTCAAAAATGAAAAGTGTGGAAAAAATGGTTTGTCCATGTTTGTTGTATTCTTTAAAACAAGATGCAATGTTCTGTTTTTCATGTAAGATATTTGGCAACAAGAAGATTTAGCTGAATGATGAAAGTTTTCTTTCCTAATAATATATTAAAAACTGGAATCTCAAGAAAAAAACAGTTTACTTTTAGAATGCCTTATGAAATGGAAGGAATTAGAACTCCAGTTGTAAATGAATTCTACATTAGATGTTACAGCTCAAAGTTTAATAAAAATTTAATGCATATTTGATAGGATAATTGCAAAAGTTAAGTATCTAGCAGAGAAAATGATTTTGAATATACAAATCATGACAACAATAGTAAATATAAAGTCACAGTGGAATGTGTAGTTAATGTAATGCCACCAAAAATTTATTACATTTGAGAAGGGTATGTAACAGATCTTTCTGACACAAAATATTCATATATTTAGATCATAAAAAATGTTTAGAATTTTCAAAATGGGGCTATCCCTTGTACTTAATGGCATTGGAAATCAAAGGAATATTAATCCACTTGGGGCATCAGGACCATCATAAAAAAAGACCTGCAAAAAGTCAGAACCCAGTCATAGTAAGCAAAGCATGACATCTTGTAACAGGTGAAAATCAACGAATATATAGGTTAGTAGCAAAAGCCATCACATAAACCAGGCTATAGAATGTACCATAATCAAGAAGGTTTTCTAACTGGAAAAGTGACAGAAATCATGTCTACACAAGTTTCTTCTATGACATATCCATTCATCTGTGACATACCTTAAACACCTGGAGAATGAAATGCATATTTGTGCTAGTCCATGTACAGACATAATAGTCAAGTCACTGGATGCAGTGCTTATGGATTTCTGTGTGATCGGACTTTTGAAAAGGTTATTGGGATACTCTTGTCTTTGTACACAAAATGGATTATGGAAAGCATTCAGCAAGGAGTAGTGTAATTTTGACATGAAAGTCTTATTTTGGAGCCTTTTACAGTGGAAACTATGCTGCAGGGTTATTATTTATATTCAAGGTCATCAGATGGAACAAGACCAGATATGGCAACTTGGACTGTCATGATGTGGCAATGCTCCATAATCATTTTAATATAATGTACTCAACATATAATAGTGGACTGGATCCCTGATGAAAGTCATCAAGAATAGCTATTAATAGTTTTAAGAATGGTGAATCTCCAAGAAATAGAGGCAAATGTTAAAGACAATTTTATTTTTTGTTAAAGTTGAGGACACCAGAGGCTATGCTCTGTCAGAGGTCATTCTTTAAGAGAATACAAAACATGGAATACTGTGTGAAGAATTGCTGAGGTCAGGAGTATAATAACAGTGAATATAAGAGTCCAACACATGGGTGTGCAGTCTAGATTGTTGTAATTAAACAAATTGGAACTTTTCATTCCTTTTGGCTGTCTTTTTTTTAGCATGGTCAACACAGGTGTGGTACTTAGATTGTTGAAATTAAACAGAAATTAATATTTCTTTTTTTGTGGATGGAATTTTAGAATCTTGTATTGTGTGATGCTGAAAATTCTTGCAAATGGGCAAAAATTCGTTTTGTTTTTCTTCAAATAATGTATATATTTAGTGGAATCAACTAACAGATGGGTTATTTTGAGAAGTCCTTTGCCAGTATCACTCTCAGACCTCTGTGATGCTAGATGGGAGTGTAAAATTGAAAGTGTAAAAGCAGCAAGATACCAAACAAAAAGTATATTGATAGTATGAACTAATTGAAAGAAACTAGAAATTGATAAATTATGGCGCCTATTCTGAAGCTGGATCTTTTGTAGGTGGGCTAGCATTATGCAGATTTTTAGTTTCTTTATTAGTTTGCTTTATGATTTGCTTTTACAAATAGATTTAGTCATCAAGCAAATGAAGATTTCTAAAAGGTAAATTGATACTGTCAATAATTTAGTCAATGGCATGTGGCTAACCTTTCATCAGTATAGAGTAAATGGGCTTGAAGGTGTAGTGACAAGTACTAATTAACCGGAAGATGAATTAGCGGTTGTTCCAGAGTTGTGCATAGACTCATTTCAGATGTAAGAAATGCCCAGCTAGATATGTATTTATTTGTCATTGTAGTGTACTATGTTTTAATGAAGTTGAAAAGTGAATTTGAGTTCCTCTATGATTAAATATAATTTTTTTAATCTGATGTTAAAGCAATTCAAAATGCAGACCACAATGAATTTGTAATATCTTGTATGGATTTAACTGTAGTACCACCCAGTGCCAAAGGAACTAAGTTAAATGTTAATTAAATTGAACTGTAATGTTAAGATACAACTCTTCCAGAGACATTTGGCACTCTTGGAAAATTGTGCTTGATTTACAAAAATGATTTAGCATCAGATCTCACACTGTTAGAAGCTGCATTTTTCAAAGTGCAGCACAAGGACTAACTTGCATTTTTGTTGCCATCTCCTGCATTCAGTATATGATACATACATTCATACAAACATATATAAATATATTTACATACACTCATTAAACAAGAATGAAATGAATAACAAAATGTTAAAACTAACCTTGGAAAATACAAATAAAAGGCTAATAAACTACATGGTATATGTACACTTCTACTGCATTTCACATACACACTACAGGTCATACATGCTATTCAGTATTAGCCAATCAAATTAATTGGTAGCTCACAGATAGTTATGTGCATGATGCTGGTTGGTTTGGTTCTTTATACCCACTTCATATGTTGCTTGCATCTATTTTTGTTCATGATGATCATGTATAAGCATTTGCATCTCGCTTTGAAGCTCTAGTGGCTCAGCAATGAGTGTGAAGGTTTATAGTGATAGAAATTGAGTTTCAGTACTCATGGTGAACACAGCACAAATAGCTCATTGTTTAGCTTTGTGCTTAAAAACAAAATAAACAAAGAAACACTTTGAATTATCATAAGTAATATCAGAAACATTTTTCCTTTCAGTTTTTGAAACATCACAGCTGCTTTACAAGGTGTGAATTTGCATTTTCATATATGCAATCAGTATGCAGATTAGTATTTTGAGTAGAAAGTCTACTTAAAAAATACAGAATTCTTCTCAAATGAGGTCTGAGAATATCTCAATGTAAGCATTACTACCAGGGTGCCACTTACAGCTCCATTTATTTTTACATCTATTGAAAGTAGTTTCTGAAAGTTGAAATTAATTGAAAAACTGACATTGCATATGTTTCAGATGCATATCACAGTATCAGCGACACGTTATCAAAAAGAATGTTAGAATTTTCAGAAAGTTGTTGAATAATTTATAACAAATGCAATTAAAAAAGTAAATTTTCATACTTCAACTATTTCAAAAAATTTTAATATGAAAATGTATATTGCTAAGACAAATTTCCCACTGTTATTACAAATAGATGTATTGAAATGGACATACAATTAACTTTTCTTTTTGCTGCATTTTGCTATAGAGATTATGGCATGATATATGTTTGTATGTGTATTTTGTGTCATAGAATTTGCCCTTCGTATGCACGTAATCCGTAACAGGGGAGTTCCCAATTTTTTTTTGAGTGGTTATGTTATATGACTTATTTTCAGTAAAATAATGGGCTTTTACAATAAGTTTAGGGATAAATCCCAGGACTTTTCCAATATTCATTGTTTTACTCCTGTGGCTACAAATCAATATTTACATTTGAAACCCAAAACAGGATCAAATATGTTTTCACTTGTACAAGAAAAATCAAAGCAGTAAATTTCAGAGAAGCCGTAACAGTTTCCCAGATATGTTTTGAATATTCAATTTCTGTAAAGCATGAACTGCATATACTAAAAGATAAATGAATGCAATGCCAAGAAAACGTAAACAACACTTTTTAGTGCCTTTAAACGTATGTTGAAGAAATTGCAACAAAAAGTGTTCTGCACAGGGAATGAACACTGTTGCCACAGTTTAGGGGTTCAGTACCTGGAGTGGGGCCCAAAATTTTTTCATGACAGACCTAACTGTACATAGGTTTAGATTAAATATTTGTTTCAGAATTTTTTCTCTAAATACTTATTGTTTAATGCATCCTGTATTTACCCATAACTTTAATTTTCTCAGTTTTTTTATTTTGAGTAAAGACTGGACATCAAGATAGGTTCCCAACTAAACAGGTTTGGAGCAGTGAGACAGTTTAACTTCATAATGTTCAAACCTTTAATGTAGTGTAGGTTCATTAATAACAATTGTTAATTTAATCTGGATACACTGTTTGTGGTCTTCCAAAGAATGTATGTATAATTTAAGCACTTTTCTTTACCCATTTGCTGTTATTGATACATCAATTAATTATTTGGATATATTACTCATGGAATTGGTTACACGTATATCTACTTGTCGTATACCTACTGATAAGTAATAGTTTGTTCTCTAATAATTCTAGTCCAAACACTGTAAATAAATAGTTTATGATGAAGCATTAAGGCCACATAATCTAAACTCTACATGATTATTTTTAGAACAGTGTGTTCAACTTCATGGAGTCTATCAAAATACTTGATTCACTAGTAATGTTAAGTAAGCTTATTTTGAAAGCTGTTATTTCATATATTTTTGTTTGTATAGCCATTGTATTGTACAACTTGTCATAGTTTTCTCCAACATACCTTTATATATATATATATATATATAGATGTCTTCTGGTGTGAGAGCTGTAAGTCTACAGAATTACAGTGCTAAAATCTAAAACTTGGGATTTGATTCTCTGTTGTGGACACGGCATATAGCCCCATGTGGCTTTATTCTAAAAGAAATAAACACGAACAAACAAAGCCTTTTTTTTATTGTTGAAAAACTTAATGAGTTAACAGAAATAACATATTCTGCCTTTTTTACTCGCTCTTCAATATAATTGTAGTCTAGTTGATATTGAATAGTTTGAAACAAATGTTGATCAAGCAAAGGTAAGATCTGAGTGAATACTGAATTATCCAGAGTCAAAGGTTATCAGTTACAGAAATCTCATGTTAGAACTTGTGATTTTGTATCATGCATTTGGTGATATCTGATGATAATTGAAATTTAGAACTTAAGATCATAATAATTATCTTTGTAGTGATATTCATAATATACACTAATCTGTTGATATATGATTTGATGCATATTTTGATACTGTACAAATATTATGAATAATAAGTTCTGAAATCTTAATGTTATGTTTTAAAACCAGAGCAACCATGTCACTATTCTGTCAACTCCAAAAACATCATCTGTGTTCTTAAGTCAGATAAGTATCTGGTAACATATTCAACAAATCTAAAACTACTGTTGAATTGTAATCATTTTTAAAATAATTAATCTTTAGACACATCTATTTGAAAACAACTATTGGGTAACATTCTGTGTTTAATTTGTTTCTTTTTTAGGCTCAAAACCATATTTCTCCTGCAAATATTTGAAAGTTGTAGAGAGTTACACATAGTAAGCATATAAGTTATAGTAAGTACACATACATTTGACATAATAATGCAGTTGGAGAATAAAGCTATTTGTGAATGGATTGTATGAGGCATAGGAACCTCTTTCCCAACATAGCTTGTTTCTCTGATCAGAAAGAATGGAGCAGACAGTAACTATCATGTTTTAGCATATAATGTTTATAAATATGGGTCATATTAAAAAAATCTTGGCCTGTCTACCAAATGATGCTTTACCAAAAAAAGCTGGCATTTAACTGACCAATAAGTATTTCATTGGAATCTATATTTAGTATTGGCTCCAAATCTTGGATGGGTAGGTATGAATGAAGATAAAACTATTGGAAATATAGGTAACATACTTTCAAAACACATGACATGTGGGTTGAAATTAAGGTAAAGTTTTGAAAGTTTTAAATAGGTCACCTGACATAATTAAAACAGTTGACATGAAATACATAGTAATATAGCTAGAAGTTTACTATTTTTAAGAACTTAAAGGTATTTTAAAGAAATTGCATAAATGTTTTTCAAACACATTTATGATAAATTTAAATGTGTCTGTTAAGTATCTTTATTAAATGTTTACTCTTCTAGCCTTGGAGTCTTGGTGACATACTTGGGTGTGTAATAGATCTGGATAATGGAAAGATGGCATTCTATAGGTAAGTTGTTAATTTCATGTCATTTAATTCATGCTTTATGAAGTTTTTAAAAGGTGTTTCAGTCAGTGTACAAATTGCAGAGCTTTGGGCTTAATTGTCTGCTCCTGCCTGTTTCTAGTGCAGGGCAACATTTCAGCTTCTTTATTGGGAATTGTGGGTAAGTGATTCATGCTCTGCAATGTGTAAAGGACATTTGGAAATTTTTAGTCTCACATTTTGTTAATGTGAGTTTCATTAAACTCAACGAGGAAAGGCTTTCAGTATTTCAGAGGTAAGCACCTGTTTGAAATTCATATTAAGCTTAAAAATATAAAAATTAGAGAGCTTTGAAATGTGATTTTGGCAATGAATGGAGAAAATCAGCTGGTTTGAATGGATAAGTAATCAGGAGGTGCTCTAAATCAATGCTTCTCAACTGTTTCCAATATTAAATTAAAATGCAAAATTCTTTAGTATGACTTAAAAATACATCAAACTACAACTAAAATGAATACAATATAAAGTAAAAACACCTGGGTAAACCACTCACCCAGTTAAGAATCACTGCTCTAGATAGTGGAGGACAAAAGAAACTTTATGAGAAAAATCTGGAAAAAAGCAGAAGATATGGGAGTGGGACACACTGTTTGAGGAGTTAGTTTGATGAAGGAGGTTCTATAAAAAAAAGGTTCAAGGGGTAAGAAGACAAAAGTACTGCAGGATAATCTGAGACATGGAGAATTGTATGATGAAGAGGAGAGTGGAGGATATATAGAGGCATGTAGGAAGAGCTGTTGGGCAAAGAACCTGCCCTTGAGCAGATAATTTATGTAACTAATGTCCATTGTGTGAATATTATTAGAACATTATGAATACTTAGTAAGATATTTTAGTTGACCCTCAATGTTTTGGTACAAGTTGGTTAAATGTTTCAATCAATCATGAATTATATGCAAAAAAGTTTAATCAAAAGTGTAGCTTATTTTTTATATTAAGTTATAAAGTTAATGAAAAATCAAATGTGTGTGTTACATTCGTATAATCTATTTTTATAACTTTCTGTTATTAGTATTTTACAACTTGGCTGTAAATTCAAAATAACCAAACCTGATAACTAGAGAGATTTTGGAAGGTAAATACTACTTAAAATAGGTGTATTATCATGTTTTGTGAGTTATTTGTCTTTTTTTGTTGTTATACTTGACTTTTTTTACAAAACATACTTACGTCTGCTGACACTATAGCTATTTCTCGATCTCAAGGGTTTCCACTTTTTGTTCATTTGCAATTTGTGTTGCGACTTTGAACATGACTAACATTACTACAGTTATATCTTCCTTTCTATTTACAAATTACTTTAACAAAAAAAAAAAAAACGTACTGACGGGTATGAATTCTCAAGTTAATATTTCTACTACAGAGGCCAACCAGACCTCTTCCACCTCTGCTATCTGGTGTTTGTCAATAGTCAGTGGAGGAGTCACTCTCAGTTGAAATTGTCCGTGATATGAATCGTTGGGAGATGGAGACATATGTGTACCAAGGGTGTCTCACCGGGGGGTTCTGAGGCGGCTTTTGCAAATGATCTGGGATCAGCTTGGGAGAATTTAGAATTTTTCTGGCTCCTTCTTTTACTAGGTTGACCTCGACAGAGGATTCTCTTGATCAGCCACCTCCAGCCCCTTTTCTTCAGTTGTTTACCTGGGTGTGCGAGGTTTTAGGGGTCTCTCCTGTTGCACTTGACTCTACTCCTTCCTTGTTGGCAGAAAGGATGGCAAGTGACTACTTGGTTTCTCCTCCTCCTCCTGATATTGCTGTTCATGCTGGGAGATATGCAGCTCAGTTATACGATGGGATAGCTATGCCTTGTCCCCCACGTTTATTGGAACAGCATGCTTTGGCTTATCACCTCTAGTGGGAGGTATATTTAGATTCTCAATGGATGGATCCTTTTTGGACTTGTGGATGTCTAGTTTGGAACCTGTGATTATTTTAAACAGATCACAGTTTTCTCAGATTCGTCTTACTGTCACAACTGTCTTGAGGTATTTATCTTTGATCTAACTTTTATTAGAAGCCTATCAACATTCCCCTCAGCAATTTGAGAACGAGTTGGGGATTTTGCTTATGTCTACTTCAGTCAGATTGTCTTCTTCAGTTTCTTCTCTGGTTTCCTGGCTGGTTTGTTGTTGGGATTTATTGGGTAGAGATGCTTTGTTAGAAAGTGTTTGTTTACTGTCTTCTGCTCTCAGGGAGTTATGGGAAGCTCCTTTTCTTCATTAGATATAGTTTGCTGGAGTTTTAGAGGTGTGAGAATCATGAATTGATTCATCTTGTTTACATTCTTCTTCATCGTCTTCGGCTTCTAGCTTTTCTGACACTAATTTGGGAGTGTCAGCTCATAGTGTTTCCTGACTCCTTTCTTCAGTTCCCAGGTCTATTGGTTCTTATAATAGAGTCTATCCATATTCTTGAGGAAACTAGTCATCAATATAATGATGTGTGCGCAGGCTCAAGGAATGCAGATGATGAGAAAAAGCTTGAACGACGCTGCAGAAGACATAAGTTGCTGATATAAAACCAAAAGGATGAGCCCTGAACTACAGCACCTGACCAGTGTGCACATACCTGAGAAACCTCCGGGAAGATTCCGCTATGGGAATATGGAGATAAGTGTTGGTAACATCGAACTTGGTCACCCAGAGCCCTGGCACAAAGTGCCATCATAGGATGAGAAAAGATTCCATTGTAAAATGAGAAAGATTTACAAATTGGTTGAGTCGAGACAGATCGATGATTGGATGCCAACCTCCTGACTTCTTGAGTAAAACAAATAAATGGGAATAAAATCCCGGAAAAACCGGATCGCCCCTTTCTACTGCCCTTTAGACTAACAACTCTCTTATGGCCTGATAATGAAGTTCCAATTGCTGTGGATCTGTTGGAGGTGAAAAGACAACAGGTTGTGCAGGTAATGGTGGAGGTGATGTAAATTGAATGACCAACCCTCAAGACAGAACATGGAGTACTGATGGATCCCTGGTGAAAGAACTCCATATGTCCAGAAAGTGATGTAATTGTGCTCCCACTGCTCCCCCACACCCACGGGATAGTCACTGACTCCATTTTTGACGGTCCGTCCAAGCCAAAGACCTTCTGGCACCATACCATCAATTAGCAGAACAACAATCTCAGATTCTCCTTTCAAAAGCCACAAAAGTGGGCTTCCTTTTCAGACTGGAGAAATCTGTTTTGTCACAGATGCAATATCTTGTCCATCTGGGTGTGTGTTTCAATACTCACTTAAGTCATGTTCAACCAACCCCTATCAGGCTTCAAGCCATGGAAAGAGCTATCAGGCTTTTACTTATGTGTCCTTCTCCTACTGCACAGATGGTTCTCTCTCTTTTGGGGATGGGGGCATCCCTCAAGCCTCTCATTCCTTTGGGACAAGCACATATGAGGTCCCTTCAGTGACCACTGCATGACTAATGGATTATGCATTCCGATCCTTTAGATTATCCTGTCTCATTACTCAGGAGCAACATCGTTGATTGAGAATGGTGGTTGGATCAGAACAACATTACTATTGGAGTACCTATTCCACCACCTTGTCCCGAGATCCATCTGTTCACAGATGCATCTCTTCAGGTATGGGGAGCTTATATTCAAGGTGAGGAGTTCGAGGGTATTTGGATGGAAGACGAGTCTACCCTCCATATCAATGTTCTCAAACTCCTTGTAGTACACTGGGCAATGGTTCAAGGTCTGTCTCTCTTGAAGGGAAAAATTGTCATGATCCATTTTGACAATTCCACTGTGGTATGTCACATTTCTCGTCAAGGAGGCACACATTCTTGAGACCTTTGTTTTTGTTCCTTGGATCTTCTCTACTGTGCTTATTACTATCATATCAGTCTTTTAGCGTGTTATGTTCCAGGAGTGATGAATTTAATTGCAGATTACTTGTCTCAACCTAACCAGATTCTTCTGATGGAATGGATGCTACGTCATGAGGTTTTTCAGTGGATTTGCTCTCAGTTTGGGTTTCTAATGATTGATGCCTTTGCGACTCATTGGAATTCTCAACTGCAGTTGTTTTGGTCTCTGATACCTCATCCTTAAGCATTGGCAGTAGATGCATTCAGTCAGGACTGGACAGGTTTACATCTGTATGCCTTTCCCCTGATTCGGCTATTGCTCCAGGTTCTGACTACGGTTCGTTCCACTCCTTGTCGGGTTCTCTTGGTTGCACCATATTGGCCAGCTCAAACATGGTTTTCGCTTCTTCAAAATCTACAGGAATATCCACCTCTACCTCTTCCACATTGACAGTTTCTTTTGAGAAAACCTCGATCAGACATTTTCCACCCAGATGTTCGGAAAATAAATCTTCATGCTTGGATGTTATGCAGTCCTTTGCCCGACATAAGAGTTTAACTTCTAAGGTTTCTCTGTATATAACTAAATCTCTCCGTAGGCCAACCACAGCCATTTATCAACGGAAATAGAATACTTATAGTCAATGGTGTATTAAATGAAATTTAAACCCTCTTCATCCTAAAGTATCTACCATATCCCATTTTATGACTTGAGTTTTTGAGAGGAGTCTTGCTTCATCTTTGGTGGATTTATATAAGGCATCCTTATCCACTATTTTTTGATATTCCATATATTGGAAGGTTTTTGAATCTTCAGTACTATCAGATCTACTCAAATCCTTTCGTATTCTTCAACCTAAATGACCTTTTCAATTACTGAATTGTGATTTTCCAGTTGCTTGAAATGCATTGTCTCATCATCCCTTTGACCCCTTTTTTTCATCTTTCTCTTAAATTGTATTTTTTGTTGTTGTTGGCTTATGGACATCGTCAGAGTTGTTTGCAATCCATGTGCAACAGACTCTTTTATCATTCCATGTTTGTTCTGCTTTACCCTGATGGGTCTTTTCTTCCCAAGACTGGCAGCCAGGGAAGGGGAAAGATCCTTCTCACCAATCCATTTGCAGGCATTTCTCACCTTAATGACAGCTCTGATCCTGATAGTTTGTTATGTCCTGTTACAGCCCTCAAGTGTTATGTGGCTCATACTAACTCATTTTGAGGTAGTAGGAATCAATTGTTCATTCATTGGAATCCTTCTATTTCCCATGATTTATCTCCCATTACCCTAATGAGGTAGCTTTGTAAATTGATTCTCATGGCCTATAATGGATTATTGGTACAGGAGAGGAATCTTTTGCATGTCATATCTCACCAGATTTGTCATATTTCTATGTCATTAGCTGACTGGTTGAATTTCCCTCTGGAAGACATTGCGCAGACTAGTATGTGGACTACTCATAATACTGTTCTATCTCATTACTTACATGATCTGGCAGTTCCCTCTTCTGAGTGTTTTTGACTACACCCTTAAATATTTGACCACATCTGACTTTGCAGATCAACTTCATCTGCATAATGCAAAGCAAAAAAAACTTTCAGTTATTTTGTTAGTCTATTAGTATTATTTTTTATTTCTGTTGGAGGGAATATTTTCAATATTCCAAGCTTCTCCATGATCTCTTTAAAGGATAGTTTATGTTTCTTGTTAGCACCTTCTTTAGAAAAACCATCTTTAGGGGAGGGCATGCTTGAAATTTAGATATCTTTACTCTCACTTCTCATCATCATCTTCATAGTTTCAAAATTCTTCAGATGAAGCTATTTGATTCTTGGGGTCAAGGAATGACCTTGTTTTCACATCTCAATGATTTTGAATTGCTTGAACACTTGGAGGTTACCTGATTCTGTTTTTGAAAACTCATCAATAACTCCATCCAAAACAGTACAAAGAAGATGATACAATAGTTTCTTGTGATTGTTGAAAAAAGATGCTTGTTCAAGAATCTTCATTGTTTCAACTTTGGGTTCTAAATAACAACTCTTACGGTCTTCAGCCAGAGTCATTAATATTGTTGCTTGTTGTTGCTTAATGTACTTGTCCACTGTTCCTAAGGTAGAACCCTATCTGGTTAGTACATCACTAATCAGGTTATGCTTTAGCAGGGCAAAAGCTTTTTTGTGTTTAATTAAAGAAAAAGTTTTCCAAGATTTTCCAAAAGCAGAAATGATTCTTCTTAGCTAAGATATTGCTTTAGACATGTCTGATATCACCTTTCCCACGACAAAGTATAGGTTCTATATTCTCAATGCATTGAAGCCATTAACAATCAGGACATGATTATTTTATTAGCTGATTAATTCAGCTTCTCAAGTACTCTCTTCAAAGTATTTGCTGGCATATGGTGGATGTTAAGTATTCCATATAGTGAAAACACAGTTGCCAGTGATCAATAATATAGGGAACTGTTACACTGATATAAGTGATTGTGTTTATTTGTCAGAGCTCACATTAGTATGAAGAACAGTGAGCTTGTGCAGAGAACATTTGATGTTATGCTTTATTCCATTGCTCATTGATGGAATTTCATTTTCTTTGAAAAATTTATGACTAGAAAGTTGGTAATATTGATCAAGTATGAAATCCAGTGTTTACATTCTCTTTTTTTTTACTATGTAAATAGGTTCTTGATCTTCTATCCAAATTGAATAACTACTATACTAAACTGTGTTTCATATAAATGTAGAATTGGAGTACTCGAAGAGCTGCTTCACTCTCTGTTTTCTTACTCACGCAAGTTCCAGAGAGAGAGATGCTTTTAGAAGTTTGCTGTGTTTGTTTGGTTGCTTTAACATTAAATGATTTCACATGTTACTTGTGTTTCCTCCTTTAGTCAATATTTTTTGCATATGTAGTTTACATACTGACTTACTGTCATCCATAAGACCCCCCTTTTTTATTAGAAAAAATTCAAAATTGTCCAAGATTTGTGGTTTACAGTTTTTACCAATACTTCATACTGGTGTTGTATTGCCAATCTCTAGTATGTAGCACTAATTGCTTATAAAGGAAAGTTAATGTTGAAAGTACATGGTTTATTTCAATTACTGTCATTTTCAAGGCATCAGTGATAGATGTAAAATCAAAACAGTTGTTTTGATAATATTGTGGATTTTATTTGATGAATCAAAATAGTGTGCAATAGTGGTTATGGTTGAAGAGCAGGCACCAACATTGAGAACACCATAAAGAATGTTTTGTTTTTCATGGTTTCAAAGTAAAAGCTAAGATTAAAATTTATGATTATGTTGTTTTTCCATTTGTATTCTGTTTAAAGGAAATTATGATATATCTGACTAAAGTCCATATTGTTTGAAGTTAAACATATGTGTATAAATTGTTCTTCTTTGCTATAAAAATAAATTGGTTGTTTTGTGACTAACACAGCTTAGGTTAAAGTCTCATTAGTTTTCTACAAATATAATTTGTATTCTAATTCAGGAGCAAGTTGTAGTTCACAGTTCTCTCAATTCATATAAATATCTTTTTGATGTGTATTTTCAATTATACCATGTAACACAATACACTTTAAACAATTAAAAGCAGGTTACATAAAAAGTTTTAGGATCATTCTTGTCGATAGTTGCTGTGTTGTTGTTGGTTGAAATTAGTTGAACATATGGTTAATTGGATTAGAACTGTCATTACCTTTCCAGGTTAGAGTCACCAAATGTTGTAGGAAACTAAGTAGTTGATTTAAATAGAGTACATTTTTGAGTGTAACATTGGTAGCTTAAATATACTACACATGCACATTGAACTATTCACCTCACTCCAGGATTTTTACTGAATGATTTTAAAGTATACATGTTGACTTTTCTCCATTAAGTGTGTTGTTTAGAAAGTTGTATTTTTAACTATAAATCACTTATCACTTGTGTGTGCCTTTCCCTCTACTAATTGTTCATGTCTACACCACTTAGCTTTCAACTATTATAATTCTTCCCATCCTGCTATTCACCTAGTCACATAACATTTTGTAATATTACCATCTATTCTAAACCAAAATAATGGTACATATATTTCAACTATCATTTAGTTAATTTTGAATTCTTTATCAACTTCTCAGCATTAATTATTTAATTTTATACTTAAGCCATATCTTTTTTTAAAAATATGAATTTATCGTATATGTGTAATAGTCATAGAATAACTTGAAACTTGTTTCATTTGTGTGATATTTAACTAAATAGGCTTCTGCTATAATTATGTTTGTTCATTAATGAATGTTACATGACATTAATATTGCTTATGATTGGATCAAAATTTTCACAGAATGTCTTACTTAATCACTACATCATGTTTCAGGAATGGTGTGAGTCTAGGAGAAGCTTTCAACTGTGTTAGAATGGGACCCGGCATTGCCTATTTTCCAGCTGTAAGCCTAGCTTTCAGTGAAAACTTGATTGCCAATTTCGGAGCTCGCCCATTCCGGTATCAAGTTCCTGGATATCAGCCTTTACAAAGTGTACCAGAGCCAGAAGTAATGAAGTGCCAACGACTTTTGTGTTGGGTAGAGAAAGTGGTCCTCCAGTTTTTAGAAAACAAGGTTATAGTCAGTTTTGGATTTGTTGAATTTGATTTAGTCCTAGAATGTTTTCCTTGCTGTTATTCATTTATTTGTAATTCTGCCACAAAAAGTAGATACAGCCAAGACTTAAAAGTTGTAGTAAAATGATGCACTTTGTCAAATAAAACAACAAAGTTCATAGTTGTAATGGAATATTTCTTTGAGATATCAGTCTTTGTAGTTCCCATAACATTAATTTTGTTTTGTGTGAAGGACTTGAACAAGATAGAAGGAGGAAATTTATATATTTCTTTTCCCTGTACATACATATAGATATCTAAAAATATATCATAAGTTTACCCTTTGTGTAAATTTTAGCTGAGCCTGTGTTTTGTAAGATATAAGAAACTATTGCAAGTTGCTAGGTACATGTAGACTTTAACTAAGCTATCCATTTGCAACCATTGATGGAGAAAACAGTTTTCAAGATGTATTGTCTAACTTGGATTTTGCAATGATAAAAAGTTCTGAATCATGTAGAACATTTTTGTCTGTTATATATAGACTGTTGGGTAAGGTATTTGAAAGTTGGGGTAACAAGATTAAGTATGGTAAAATGAAACAGTATAAGAATCAGAATTTCTTTATCTACAAACATTAGATATGCAATAGTCAGTTAAGAATTGCATTACATACTATTAGAAACACAAGGCAGCTGTAAAGCAACCTAGGTTACTTGTAAATGCATTGCATGCTGACAAAATTGTACATATGAGTAATAGATTTCTCTCATATTTAAAGTGTACTATTTTAAGTACAGGGGGTTCTCGTTATACATTGTGATGTGTTCCTAGAAAGTGGAACTTGCATCTGGAATGAAATTAAGCAACACAGTCTTTACGTGTATTATGGGGATATGTGTTCCTGAAAAATTTTGGTCCACTCTTAAATAACATTTTTAAAAGGTGTAACATGGCTTTTTTAACTTCAGTGTATTATACAAAACATGCATGCAAATACAACGTGCTTACATTCTCTGCCATCTTGACAAGACAGTTTTGTTTCACATACATATTGGTAGTACAGTAATATACAGTAATAATTGGTGAACACTATGCCTGGTAAAGTAGTCCACATATAATATCTCTCCCATGGTTAACGAAGCTTGTAATCAAACAAGATTGTAGGCTAATAAAATAATGCTTTGTCAGAGCGATGATGATATTATAGTGAGTAATTTATGTTAAAATTCATACTTGCTGGAGGGGTGATGAATAAATTAGAGAAGAGAGGATGCCTAGAGAAAAAATATCACATTTCTCACATTAAGAGAAGTTCAGGATTTTTTGTTATATTGCCTTATAAAACTAAGAACTTAAAACTTATATACCATGTGTGATTAAAATTAACTGGTGTATGATCAGTCATCTACATGTATGTGTTATCATCCATATATAGTTTCATTTCTATATTAATATTGTTCATGTTTTATGATTTTCAGCTTGACAGTGATGCTTCAGCCTTTCCACTCTCAGAGAAAAACGTACTTCTTGTTGCAGCACCAGTAATTAGAGAGCTTGGTCCATTGTTGGTAAGATTTAGTGTGCCTGTATGTGTAAATATATGTGCTATTTGTTACAGTACTGTACTCAAGAACTTTAGTTATTTAAATACCTCTAAGCTGAAATATATAAAACTGTTAATCAATGAGAGCCTTCTTTAATCCCAATATTATTGTCAGTATGATTTAAGGCTGTTTCTCTACTGTCATGTAATAGGAAGTATACAGTACAAAAAAGATTTAACCAAAAATTGACTTGACTCTACTGTAGTTAAAGTCTTGTTAATTTTGTATAAAATGAATGACAAACAATCACAAGTTGACTTGCATTTTATGTTTTAGAGGTATTGATTTAATAGATTAAGGAAATTTTGGAAGGAAAATATTGTCGATAGAATAAAGTGATAAGGAAATCATATTAATTTTAAAATTATGTGAATTTTCTGTTATCACTGCTATACACTGTTTACATTTTTATCTAGGTTTCATCATATGTAGTGGAGGCATGTCTAATACCATTTATATTTAGACTTGCTAAAAATGGACAAGACAAACTTTTTGCTCTTCTAGATATTTTGTGGACATTGTTGGAGGTTAGAATTCTAATATTTTCTCATCTAAGACCTTGTGTATTTAATATTACATTCATATTTCATGATATTTGTTTGAAAATAATTTTTGTTTAGGCATTAACATTCATCAATCTTTTTGTTTAAAATTCACAAACAGTACTGTAGAAAGTTGAAGAATAGAGTATAGAAAGCAATAATATTTGTGTAATACCTCCTAAAGTGTCAAGAGTCTGTTGCATATTTCCTTACATTATAAACAGAACTGTAAACTTAGAAAATATAAAAATATTGATTATGCCAAGCTATTGACATACATTGATAATAAAGTTGTTTAATTAAGCTTTAAATGCAACAAGCGTATGTTTTCTTATAACAAAGCCATCACAGCTATCTACTGTATCTGCCAAAGGGACTCAAACCCCTGATTTTAGCATTGTAAATCCACTGTCCCACAAAGTAAAGAGTTATAATACAAGCACTTCAACTCAATCAAACAGAAAGAGTTAATACACCGGTCTTTATAAAGATTTTAAAATTGTACCCATATTGTGACTCCCACCAAAACAAAAGTATTACTTTGTTTTTGGATGGGATGGGTAGTCATACAATGTTAATCAAACCAAAAAAAGGATGTCCAATAAGGTGAGACCTAAGGGGTGGGTTTAATGATAGTTTGAAACAGCATCAGACCACCACAAAGCTTTGCAAAGAGTCTGAAGTAATTTCAGTTTTTGATAATTAAAAAAGAATATATATATAGACTTCTTAAAGACAAAAAAGCCAATTTCTTTTGTATTTAATAACAATGCCCCCCCCCCTTTAGTCCCACCTCAACTCTATGCCCCCTTCTGCCCTCCCAAATAAAAAAATCCTATAAAATCCACTGAGGGAGAGGCTTCTCTGGTTGGTTTGACAAATGTATTGATACTTCAACAAATAAAAATGATAGGAGGTTCATATTTTAGATTCTTGCTATTAGTTACATACAGTTTTTGTTTTTAATTAGTTGGAAACTGCAGCAGCCTATTTTTAGAAGTTAGGAAATTTTGAAGTGGAGAAATTAGATATTTCTTTTTTGAAATTAAGATGGTAATAAACTTTTAGATAGGGAGCTGCTGGGGGGCATTGCTTTCTAATAGGGAGTCCCCCACACACAAACCACCCTGGTGGACATGTTGCTGCCTCTTCTTTCTTTTTGACTTACAAGATTGTTTGCTAATCAACTTTATATAGTTGATGGGTATGTTTATAATGAATAGAAAGATTAGATCCTTCTATTCGTTAATCTTACAACTCAGTGTTTAATTTCCCTGCCATGAGACATTAATCGGTGAGAACTGATTGATTTGTATTGATCAGAATTGGTGCTCTGAACAGAAGCAGAATTTTTTGAACCTACTTATAATTTACTTAGAAAACTGGATAAATAGTAGTTTTGGGATATTCTTTTCTTGTGTCTGATATGTTTTTTGGGTTCTAAGTTGCATATTTAAAACCTATGTGAACTTTTGTTTGGACACGCAAGTTTGTGATACTTAACAAAGCTTAGAGGAGAACGTAAAATTTTTTTACACAAATGCAAATGGCTTGAGTATGCAGTGAATACTAAAAATCCTTGTTTTTATGTTCTTATTTATTTTTTAATAACAAAGATAATTAAAATGTAAAAATTATAAACTTCTTAGCTTAGCCCATCAAAATACAGTAAAATAAAACATCTAAAATTACATTAGTTCAAGCTTGCATTTGTTGTAAGTAGTAGGTCACTGCCCATATTACCATTGTAACTTTTATCACATTATTTAAGAGAAATGTGAACTAGTCTATATGCTAATATTGAATGGTTGTGGATAGGAGTAAAATGAGTTTTTTCTTCTGCTTTGTTAAGTCTCACTAATTCGTAGTTGAAGTTAAAACTATCTTTCCATACACTCAACTGAAAATATTTTTTCTGGTGAATTCTTGAGGCTTTATGTCATATGCTCAACTGTTTAATATGTCTTGTTCTTAGTCAGATTAAATAATATGAAAAGAGAGATTATTTACTTGATTTAACATTAAACTGTTAGATACAAAAGGTGAGGCTTAGAAGAAAAGGTTATTTTTCAGATCACTCAATAACTATAAACAGTATTAACACTGCAAACTGTTTAAATCTACAACCACTTTCTAAAAGATATAAAGAAGATCCTAAAAGGTACTGGCGTGTTGCTTGATGCTGAAGGATGGCTAATATTAGAGATAAAGCTTGCTTCTGTTGATTAAACTCGAGACTGACAGGAGAAAATCGGTAAGCCGAAACAAGGGCATAAAACACGTGCTCCAGAAACTGCTCCATTTCTTCAGGCTGTAACCAATCAATGCTACAAGTTGAACTTGACTTTTCAGTTAATTTTACAAGGATTTAAGTCAAATATTTGGCTACATTTACCAATCCCATGTATTTTATTAGAAGGAATTTATTTTACCAGTTACGTACTCAAACAGCCATACATTATTTATGTGCTCATATATAACTCACACTCTTAGAATGTTGGTGTACTTAAAGGTTTTAATGTCACATACCCATGTACGCTATCTAAAACTATTAGCTTTATTTAAAAATTATTTTTTAAAAATTAAATATTAAGTATATGCTAACCTTCACATAGACTGTGATTTACACCATTAAAGACTTTTCATTCCAGGTTCTTTTCCCATTCTCACTTTGTTATATTGTGAGATCAAACTTCTAATTATTAACCTAATCATTCATTTAATCTACCTTTCTTTAATTAGCAGCTTCTAAAACAATATATTGCTAGTAAAACATATGAAAAGTTGGAAATGGTGTGTATCAAGAGTCAAAAAACATCAAACTTAGAAAGGAAGTTCCAGCTTTAAAAACCATTAGAATGATAATTGTTTTTACTGCTGTCAGTAGTTCAAAAAACTTGCAATGGTTATGCCAAATTTTAATAGATCTGTTTCAAGCAACACACCACCAAACCAACAAGGAGTTACAAATACTTTTCTACTGACTGAGGTTCAGCTCATTATACCTGTTTCAACCAACACACCACTAAACCAACAATGAGTTAAACATACATTTCTACTTACTGATGACCAGTTCATTATACTTGGAAGGAACTTAAATGAAGGATCACCAAGTAAATTAGATAAGTCCCAACATTGTTATATGTCAGGGACTTTATAAAATTAGATAAATCACAACGGTGTTATAATTTAAGTGACTTGGTAGACCAGGAGTGAAATAAAAATTCAGTTCACTGTTTCTGAGTTAATTATAAGAAACTGTACTTTTTTGTTCGTTTGAGATTTTTTTACATGGTTTTTGAATAATTCACACACAAAGTTAAGACAAAAACTTGTATTTGTACACCCAGAAAAATAGAATTACAGTGGTATTATGTTCTAACATTTCCAATTTTAGGACTACTTTAGTTACATCAAATGTTGTTATTCTTTTCTAAAAATTATTTAACTCTTTTGATGGAAAAGATAAGTGGGTTTTAATTTTCCTTATTTCGATTTCAAGCATGGATAAAAGGATTCTAAGTTATTGTGTTATTTTAGCTTTTCATCATTGGCTAAATCAACAAATTTGAGATGGAATACTTAAGTTGCTTGTAATGAATGCACGAAATAAGCTGTTGTGAACACTGATTATTGTAAAGGTGTGAATATTTTCTTTTGTAGAAGATGAACTGCTCTTATTTTATGATTGTTTAAAATTTTTAATATTTAAATGCATTTAATAAGATATTTCTTTTCAAAAATATAATTTGTTTTTCTTAAAACGTTTGGGAGATAATTAACAATGCTTTTATAATGGGGTATAGATAGGTAGATAAACCAGGTAATAAACTTGATAGTGGTGTTGTAATTGATTTGGTTCGATTGGTAAATCCAGATGATGTTATGAAAGAGTGTTGTTACAACTTAGGTTGCCTCATAAAAGTAGAAGATAAACTGGAACAGTTATTTTGATTGATTGGTAACTCTTATGAAAATGTTGAATGGAGTTATAGTTGTGATATATAGATTAACTGGTACTTTTTCTGCTCTGTTTTTACATTTTTCTTAGTTTCATCAGAATTCATGTTTTTTTATTTATTTCCATATGTCAAAGAAAACCCATTGTCAATTTCCTTAACTAAAGTACATTTGACAAAATTAAACTTCCATTGATATTTGATACAAGACAACTTGATAACAGAATTCTGGAAGAAACTTTCTGTGGTGTGCAGTTTAGTTTTACAGAACAAGTAAGTACTAAATAACTTAAGTAATACTCATATATATTACCAATATATGTTGTCTTCATTATCAGTCATTCCCAGACCTAAAATGGTCCATAGGACAACTGTAAAGCATCTTCACTATGCTTGGTCTTCTGCCCATTCTTCAGCCTCTGTTCTGTTTAGGTCTTGATTTCTCATACCCCTCTCTATTATCCTACACCAGCAATCTTTTGGTCTTCCTCTGCATCTTCTTCCAGTTGGCCTCCAGCCCATTGCTTGTTTTGACAGTCTATTCTCCTTCATTCTTAGAACATGTTCATAGTATCTCCATCCAAAGAACTTGAGCTTTTCTATGACTGATTGTTGTCCACTTCTCTTTTATCATCAAACCACCCTATTTTTATTAAACAATTATTTCTCAATCTAAGCTCAGTTTCCTCTAGTCCTTTCCATGTGTCACAGCCTTATGACAAAACTGGAAGAACCAAGATATTGAACAACCTAAGCTTCATCTTAAGTTAAATATGCATTATTCCATATTCTATTAAATTTTCTAAAACCAGCTCATGTTTTCCCAATCTTGTCTGTACTTCCTTGCATATATCTCCATCCACATTAACTATACTATGTAAAGATATGTAAAGTTTTTCACATCCTCCGTTACCTTTCCCTTCACAACTACCTGATCCAAGTCATTTGTCTTTAATCTCACTGTTCTTGTCTTATCAGTGTTAATAGTTAAACCAACTTTTTGAGCTTCATATGCCAGTGCTTCAGTCATTCTAGCAATTGTTTGTGTGTCATGACATAACAAACATAAACTTTTATCATATTCTAAAACTTATTTCATTAATTATTTTTTCAGGGAATCTATAATATTGAAGTATACACCATATTGATTTTTCTGTGTACAGAGTTGAAGGCTTTTTTAAAAATAATAAAATTCAACACAAGGTTTTTTTTGTCATTCCTCACATTGTTCAGTGATGTTTCTGAGAACAAAGATCTTGTCAACTCATTCTCTACCAGCCATAAAACCTGCTTGTGCTCTCTCAAGAAAGCTTCTGTGGCATCTTTCATCCCTCTCATCAAATCATACTCAAAACTTTTTCTGGGACAGATAGTAATGTAATTCCCCTCCAGTTATTACACAGAGACAAATATTCTTTCTTGAATATTTTAACAATGATTCCATTTTTACAATCAGTGGGACAGCTCTAATTCCCAGACAAACGTAATCAGATCATTGAGTTTTGCTAATCCAATCTTTTCTCCTGATGCTTTCAACAGTTCTACAGTCATGGTATAATTTCCTGGACTTTTATTATTCTTACATCTCTTAACTGCCTCAACATCTACTTCTCTGTCTATGAATGTTATATTGAAAAGTACCTCTTCATGTAATTCTTCTTGATGAAAATTATTTAGATATGCAGGATCATTTACATTCAGTATATCTTGAAAATATCTTTGTCCTTTTTTACTTTTATTGTCATGCTCATCCTTAATTATATCATTCGTATCTACTTTTGTTTTCTCATACTTGTTTGACTGACTTATAGATAATTTTCTGAACTCTTCTGTTGGCTGCTTGTTCTGCTTTCTGGTAGTAATATCTACATATGATTTTTCTATCAGTTCTTTGAACTTCTTTTGCCTTTTCTTTCTTTAAAAAGTTCCTTCTACCTGTGCCTATGCAACTTTCCATTTTGATCATCAGTTACTTTTTCTCATCTGTTAATTTCCACGATTCATCAGACATTCATTTCTCTTTTGGTTTTCTATGATAACCAAAAATTTAGCTTGTAGCAGTTACACAAGTTAAATTCAGTCTCTTATTTAACTTCCTGTTCATCATTTATGATATCTTGTATCTGAAACCTATTTTGTAAATCTAGCTGAAATGCATTTTTTACTTCTGGATTTTTTAGCTTAACAGAATTAAAGGGTACATGCATTTGTTTGGGGTTTTTTGTACATTTTTACTTTTATATTTGCAACAACCAAATAGTGATCAGTATTTCCTATGACTGCACTTCTGAAAGACCTGACATCATGCAGAATATGGCTATGTGGTCTGTTTGATTTACAGTTAAACCATTAGGGCTTCTCCATGTTTCGTTGTGAATTTTTCATTGTGAAAACAATGTATAATCAAACCATTCACTTCACAACATTCTACAAATCTGAGGCCCGTTCTGAACCTACCAAGAGCAACCCCAGGATCAACAATAACCTCAAAAGTCATGTGTCCCATTAATACTTGAATATCTTGTTTTGGAATTCATAAAAATATCTCATGCAGTTTAAGATAGAAATGGTCTTTTACTACTTCTCTTGAGTCTTTTGTTGGAGTACAACAAACTACGAGACTAGATTTACCATATATAACTAAAAAAAAAAAGGTTGAAATTTTATTTCTAACCACCTTAAACTTACAAAATATGTCAAATAAGTCTCTCTTGTTTTTAATAGATTCATATGGCATCAGATCTTGATAACTGTCCCAACTTATTGGTTACTTAGAATATGTCCGTGTTAGATCAGTGGTAAATTTACTGACTTACATTACTAAAATCTGAGGTTCAATTACTCAGGGTATACAAAGCGTTGATAGATCATTGTGTAGCTTTGCATGATAAAAACAAAACTGTACAATATTGTGCTTAGGTTACTTGTCAGTTAAAGTTTGATGAATTGTATGTTTATTAATACAGATTTTTTGTACAGCAGTCTCATGTGTAAAAATGAAGATGGATGTACCAGTAAAAACTTCATATATTAATATTTTCAGTCAACAACAGATGACATTGTGAACAGTGGTCCATTTAAGGATGTGTTTTTGAAGATTCAACAACATTTGTCTGGTTAGTAGCAATAGAAGAATGAGTTTTTAGTGTTATTGATACATAATGTTATATACAACACTTTCATGAAACTGTTTGAAAAGTATAAGTTTGTTAAAATTGAAAATATTTTTTATAACCTATCACCTAATACATTTTATTTCAAAAACACAAAGAACTGAGAATAGTAAGAATGACTCAAGTATTATGGAAATTTTAAAATTCTACTAGATACCAGGATTTTTACATTTCACAAACAATGTGGAATTTAAAATTATCAATTAGACCCATGAGTTTACTACTAACCTTCATTGGCTAATAAATAAAATTCCAGGGTTATTAGCTAAGAGTGGGAATTCTTATAAAATTCTGTACATTTGTACCAATGTTTCATATACTAATAAAAACTAAAAGGCTAAACAATCTAATCAATGTAAAGTTTAGTTTTCTAACTTAGCATTATATTGTAAATCTTTTGTATATC
This sequence comes from Limulus polyphemus, assembly GCF_000517525.1. Lineage (NCBI taxonomy): Eukaryota > Metazoa > Arthropoda > Merostomata > Xiphosura > Limulidae > Limulus > Limulus polyphemus. Next base: position 727,485 of record NW_013665884.1, read on the forward strand.
CACTCTGATAATTTCATCCTGTAATGTATTAACTAACTTAAACTAATAAATATCTATTTAGTGCTGCATGCTTTTACGAAAGTGACTTGTACAATTAAAGCACTTTTTAGAATGTTTCCTTGCTTATGTGTACACGTTAATCATGCATGTGAGTGGTGTAAATTAAATCAATGTTACACCACATTTATTAGTTTGAAGCCTAGAGTGCTTATGTAGTTTCTTTACATTATTAGTGTTAGTGTGGATTAGTATAAAGTTGAAATTTAAATTAAGCAGGAAATGCTGTAAAGCTTTTGTTTGTTTATTGAAATAAAATTGGGAAATGCAGCAGAAATTTTCAAAAGAGTATTATCTGAGATGACTCATGTCCTCAGAAAGAATCAAATTTATGTCTTCCAAACTCTTGAGGTAAATCTTTCCATCATGTGTTTCTAGGTGTATGTGTAGACAGACCTTTTGGTCTGTGTTAGTTAATTGCCTAAACGTAATTACAGATTAGTTATTACATATATGTTTTATTCATTATATACTAAATACCAATTAGTTTGTATGTTTTGGCTTTCAATATACTGCTGTTTTTAGAGAAGGCCTGAGAACAACTGTGTGTGTGTGTGGTGGTAGAAGCTGGAATTCATTCCTAGGTTTTCTTGTTATAAAGAAAGATGTGTCATCTGCTTGTCTACACTGTGACCCTATTGAACTTGAATAAACTGTTTTAATAGTTTCAAGAAGGGTACCCAGATTTTACTGACTTTTGCATTTTATTCACATGTGTGGCTCGTATTCAGTGATTTTAGCATTATTAAATTTTATTCTATTTCTTTTTTCTGTAATATGTTAGATCTGTTGAAGATAATTCATATCACAAAGTCTTGTATCATTATTATACTCTTGATATCTAACTTTTGGTCTGTTTAGCACAAGTGGTGATGTTTCTGTTAAATACTCCATGAAATATTTATGGCTGAGATTCTAGAAGTATGTTAGTTTTGTATGGAAATGTGTATTTTTATTTTGTAAGATGCATATAATACAGTCACCTTGAAACAGAATGTTAAGGTGCTTATAGCCCATTGATGTATGCATTACTAGTTTTGAATTCTAGGACCTCAAACTTTGATGAACTTGAAAATAATACAAAACAATTCACTTACAATTACTTATGCAAATTATTTCATTAGTATGCACATATTAATGATGTCAGATTATCTAGAAACATGATATCTTGAAAACTAGTAACACTACCCAACTAACTTACGTCAATTTAAAGCTTAAGAAGAGAGGAAAAGCATGAACCTAACATCACAAATATCAGACTATCACAGAAAAAAAGAAAAACAAAAAATTATTTATTCTCCACAATACAAATCAACCCTCCAGTTACAGACCTCTTATAGTTAGGGTGTAACTTTTTACAACCCATGTTTTGGTGTATTCCCTGTAGTATTTTCCAAGCTGTTCTGTATGAAAAATTATTGGTAGAAATCCATGAAAATTTGACAAAACTACAATTGTTTTTGTCCGTTAGGGAGGGAAAAAGCTGGAATGGAGGAAAATGTGATTAAAAATTAAAGTCGCTATCATTTCAAGGTTTCACCATTACTTTAACAATTTTCCATCCTGAAAATTGATCTTATGTAGTAGTATGTGGCTCAGTTCTACTATATTTAGGCATTGGCTTGTCAATGTGCTAGTTCCTATGGAACCTTTGTTTTCTTCTTCTGATATTCTTCTTATTTATCTTTTAAATTTCTTCAGTGTAGAAAGAAAGGAAAATTCATCCAACTCTTTAAAATTTTTGGCAGTAAATAAAACCTTACAGTGAAGGATTTAACTTGCAAAAGACAAAGGAGTGGATGTAGTGGCCAGAGAAGTATCACATGGAGTTGAACACTGTCCACTTGAAGTTAGTTAACAGTTTTAGCATTGTTATTGCCTTTTAAGACCAGCCACTTTATTATGCATTGAGTTTGTGTCACAAAAATTGAGAAAATTACCACCAAAGAGGTTGCAAATTGCCATGAATTCCATTGCTAGGGCAGTCGCTAAGGGAAGATTTTAATTTTCAATCAGGATTATGATTTTCAGTACCATTTTTGAGGGATATTTAGGGGTGTTTTGATAAAATGTGTTGCAGAAACTGAAAGTAGACATGTTAAAGTAGCAAATATCTATTTTTCAAAAAAGGATGAAAAAATGAAACAAATGGGCTAGAAATACCTTAAATTAGCTGCTTCTCAAAGGCTGGTACCTTAGATGTGCAAAATCTACTGCGGTGGAAAATAATTAAATATTTGATAACCTATATATTTTATAACTGTATAGATATTTATTAAAGGGATTACTATCCCTAAAACTTTGTATAGATTAATATAAAATATTATGAATTATGATTTTAAATGATCCAATTTATTGTTGACTATTTGTAAATAGGTAGTTTAGTGAATATGCTTTCTTCTGTGATGCAGTGTATGTCTTTTATACCAGATGTGTATGTAACTGCAATAAATACAATGCAGTCCACTACAGTAAAGACTGGTGAAAACATCTTACATTTAGTCCTTCAAGTATAAAACAAATGATTGTATGTGCGAGATGCAAGCATACCATGAATTTCTACCTTTTTATTTTAATATAAGATTTTCTGAAGTCATTTATTCTAGGTATGTGAAATTTTCACATAACAAGTGGTCAAGAAAGTCGTTAAGTTGCTTTCTTTCTTGCTCTCTTTGTTTTTGTCAGTCTCTTGAGATAACACCTGGTTTGCCCATGGGAGGATGGATGGGAGGGGGGATGGCTGTAAAGCTGCACCATGTGCATGGATGTTGACAGCAGTACCATTCATTGGTATGTTAAGTTATGCTTCAAATTTTTGACCCCCCCTTATCTTTGAATGAAAATGACCAATCACATGGGTAGTGCTAGTTGCTCTGGGTAAATCAGATGTTATGATTTAACTAAGTAATGTAAGGTTTAGTCAGTCTGGAATTGGATTTCAACAAAGGCAATTTGCAGATAAAGTAGTTTAGATCCTTTAAAAGCAATTATATGTTGTTTCAAGCAAGTACACACACACACACACTGTGTGGGTTTTTACAAATAATAATGATTGTTCATTCTATTTTTGTACAATTGTGCCCAGTCTCTTCATTTCCTTTTCACGAACTCAGTTACTCAGATAACTCAGAATTACCTAGTGATAAATATCTTGTTTGAACCTCCTGTTATTCTATAGTCGTATCTTGTCACTCTAAGGGACATCTGTTTGATCTAAAAACAACATATATATTGAGCCTGTATTTATATAGGTATTTGAAGCAAATATGGAATTAATGCTAATCATTTATTCAGTAGATAAGCTGTTTAAGATGACGTACTCTCTTCTTTTATCATCAAAATTGTTAATTTGGTGAGAAAGAAATGTGAAGCCCCACTTAACATTTAGTTCATGTAAAGGAATCGGCTATACTCAAACAGAATATAATTCTACTCACTGTCATCTTTAGAAACTTGGCTATCTACCAACTAAAGAAAGAAGGAAGATGTGTGAATAAATTAATGTTGTAAAAATAAATAATAACCATAGTTTGTGTTATATGGGTTTTTGCATGTAAAATACTGAAAAATTGGATATTTTGACAAATAGCTTCTGCAAGTATTTGTATAAATTTTTTGTAGAACTGGAAAAGTTACAGTTGGATATTTTGGATCTACTGATGGACTATCAGAACATAAATCAGGTACAGAACTTAGTTTCTCACCACATTATAAGTAATGTGATACATTTGAAGTTTTTAAGAAGGTATAGCAGAGTATCCTTGTGTAGTAATTATTTTTAGTTATTTTATAACTACTTATCATAAAGTATACAATAACTTCCTGGCATTAAAGTGAAGTGAAAGAAAATACATTTAGAAAGAAATATGAATAGGATTGTAACTTACTGTAATTTTCCAAATATAATATGCTCCAAAGTATAATACGTGCATTAAGCATTATGAACAAAAGAGTAAAATTTGCCTTATTACCATAAATAGTACAAACCTAGACTTTCGCAATACTGTGGACAAGGTAACCCTTTGATGACAAGAATGTTAGTGTCTGTATAATCTCTAATTTCACTTTTTTCATAGTGCTTGCTATCTTTTCATTTACAAGTGGCAAATAAACATTGCCAAAATGTTAGAAAATCCGTAACATTGCCAACTTAAGCGAGTTTGCCTTAGTGCTTGCCATCTTTGCAAATAAACATTGAACCAATTTACAGCTGTTGTTCATTAGTTACGGTCCTCTGCAATTCTGCAACAGCTTTGTTTCAATGGAATATGTGTAGTTCTGAATCATTTCCTCCATGTGTGTATGCAAAGATGCAGTTTTGATTTCATAAGACTGATTTAAAAATACACTGTGAAATCAAAGTCTATCACAACAAAGTTACATTAATGGTCAAGTACTGACACTAAGTACAGTTCTTAAAGAGAACAGGGCTGCTTTGGTTTCATTAGGTCGATTTAAAAATACACCAACTATGCACTAACTATTTGTGGACAGTGATTCTGACTAAGACCTTGAAGGTTTCACCAAAAACAATTTGTAGTTTTGAATATAAAACGTAATGTAGCATTAACTAGTTTTATATTTCTAAACATTTATAAGAGTGCATGTAAATAAAGATCATTTTTAAAGATGCTGAAAATGAATGAAAATAGGAGAAAGTTCTCATTTATGCCTTAGAAACAGAGAGAATAAACATGACATACTATCAAAGTACAAAATTGCTAGTAAGTATGCATTATTGTTCACAATGTGTGTCAAAAAGATGGTCTGGACTGAATATAAAAATTACCATTTAGATTTGTTACCATGTATTATATGCACCCTAACCTTTAGATAAGTTATAGTGAAAGAAATGAGTATTATTTTTGGAAAATTACAGTAGCCATTGAACAGCTCTTTCAAGTAGTGATTAACACTACCTAAAGAGCTTGTTAATAAACCAAATCTCCAGAACCCTTTTTAGTGGATTTAGAACAACTTTCCAAAATTTTTAACACACAGAATTAAAGTTTTTTTACATTTAACATAATATGTTTTAAGATGTGGACACAGCAGATAGCCTGATGTGGCTTTGCTATAAGAAAACACACACATATAATGTTTGTTTCCTGTTAATTTTTTAAATTAACTCTTTTTTTTTTCCACAGATGATGCAGTCTGCTTCTTGGGCACAATTGCGCCATTGTATTAGACAAATTATAGAAAATAAACTTGTAATAATTTTTACCTAATAAGAAAAACAGCTTAAGAATTGAAATTTATTCTATAAAAGTTTTATTTATTTAAATTTATACAGAAAAATATTTTTAACAATTTCTTAATTTGATTTTGGGTTGACTTGAGTACTGCCCTAATGAGATCATTTGTGTTTGAGAATTTACTAAATTTTTTTTTAGCATAATATGACACTTATAGCCACCTAGGAGGAAAGTTATAATAGGTTTGAACAAAATAGCACTAAATTTTCCTTGTACCTTGAATAAAAATGTACTTTTATTGGTATTTATCCATCACTATTTCTCAACTTTAGTTTTGATGGTGTGATGTAACTGTCTGTATCTCAGCTTTTAAAAGTCATAGGCTAAACATAATATTGTAAAAATCCAACAAGGTGAAACACTTGCCAAATTAAAATAAGTTTATTGACCAATATGAAAACGTTTCAGGCAACAGCCCTCTATTGGGTTTCTACTGAGAAGAAAATGGCTTTCCAAAATATTGTTTTCATAGTCATCAATAAACTTATTTAAAATTGTCAAAAGTTTCCTCATTCTTGTTTACTTCTATATTTTGTATTTTTCTCACCCACATAATTCTTTTATTACTGATCTAAACACTACTTCAAAGCTATTTTCCCATTCTTTTCAACTGTAAAAATGAAAAAGACTATCAGTTTAGCAGGAATTTTCATAGAGAATGGAACAAAGTAAGAAAAGCTTAGCTTGGGGATATGCTGCTAGAAGAAGAAGTGTTTGTGAATAACTTCTGCTACAATTACAGTCCTGATTTTTTTAAACCTCACAAAAAGCTTGCTTTACCATTTTGTATTCATTTGGATTATGTTGTTGAAGTATGATAGGAAAGGAAATGCTTTTTGGACAAAGATGAGATATGTTAGTTAAATCATTCTTCACTTGACTGTATTAAGTTCTGTTTAACTGGCATAGTTGCTTTCTCAGGCTTCATTTGCATTAGACCATATCAGCCTAAGTAAATGCTTGAATGGGCAAAGAAAATCACCAAACATACAGTACTGTGCAAAAGTGTTAGGACAAAGTAAAAAATTAGATTTCAGGCTACTTTCAAAGAACAATGGAAGATAAATCATGGGTGAAACTTCAAAATTTTATAAATCTTCATATTTAGTACAACAGAAACTCAGTGGAAGTGCTTGAGTTCAGCAAACAGTTAATATTTTGTGTGTCCTCCTTTTTGCTTTAATAACTGCAGACAATCTTTCAGGCATTGTTGCAACATATTTAATCAAAATTTTCAAATTTACCCGTCTCTGTCTCGTGATCTAGGGTGTACTTGACAGTGTTTGGAGAGCATTTCAAATCTGCAGCAATTTGCCAGAGAGTCAAACCAGCATCACATAAAGCTTTTATGCAAACTATCTGCTCTACTGACAATCCTCTATGATTTTTGGGCCATGGCATGATAACAACAAATTTCATATATAGTGTTAAACACTGTTTTTATGAAGGTTTATTTGTGGAGTGCCATTAAATTCATTTATTCTAGCATATAATGGTACCATATGCTAGCTCCTTGCTAGTTTCTTTCTATATAGTTAAGACATTGCATGGGGGTACCATGACAGTTATTTCAGACCCTCAATTTGATAAGTATGTTCATTCAAGCAGAACCCTTATGACGTGCCCTTGGTACAAGTGTATGGGAATTCTAAGG
>NW_013665884.1:735388-763281 GCF_000517525.1 Limulus polyphemus
GCTCATTCAATTGTCAACAGGGATCGGTGAAGCATTACCGTAATGTTGAAATTTATATTCTGTAATGTCATGGAAGAACTAGGCCCATAAAATGGAAAGAATGACCAAATATTCTTTTGTCCTAACACTTTTGCACAGTACTGTAAATATACAAAAATATATAAATATATTTAAAATGGACTTAAAGCTTATTATATATATATTTATAAGATTGAAGCCTTCTGATTAACTATATAAATAATTCAGTTTGCTTATAATTTGGCTATGATAAAAAAGTTATTTTTATTTCATGCCAGTGATCATAAACACTAACACTGCATGCATTGTCTTTTGAATCGAGGTGAAGATAAAATTTACAGTTTTATAAAATAGACTGTTAATAGGAAAGTTTTAAAATAACATAGGAAGACATAAAAGTTTGTAATTATTATCTAAAACAGTGGTAAGCATTTTTGTTTCTTAAAAAATCGTATAACAATAAAATCTTTTTGAAATATCAAATCTGCAAAGTCATACAAATATCACATATAAAAATAAGATATTTTCAAAAGCTACATAATCTGTAGAAAGTAATTCTAAGATTTCACTGTGTTTAATCGAGAAGTTTTTTGCAATGCAATAGAACAAATCATGCAACACTTGCAATTAGTTGACTCACCCAGGTTCTCATAGAGTTAATGCTTATTGGTCTTTGATGTTACTTTACAGGAGAATAACTGTAATGAGAATTTCCTGAAAAAGTTCCATGACTTTGTGAAAGAAAATACAAATAAAAGTAAGGTAAGTTATTGTACTAAATGAACTGATTGAAAGTGATATTGAGTACTCCAAAATAGTAGAAACAAGTATTGAAATTAAAAATGAAGATGATAATTTATCTAAACAATATCTGTTATATTATTAATTTTGTTAAAGGACTTATTAATATAAATTATAAGAATTATAATAAATGTGTAAAATATTTGCTGAAACTAGAGGGAACCAAAAAAATTGTATATTTATTATGCCTTAAAGGTTTAAGCCAAAACTAGAGAATAATGATACATTTTTCATTATTATTACATTATTATTTTTTAGAAATGTTTTAAAGAACTTTTTAAGTGGCTTAACTAGAAACTTTAAAAATAAAAAATTATTGAACATTTAAATCATGTAAAATATTTAAATTATTATTTCACTCTAAAATTAAAGAAAGCAGCTCTAATTATGTTGTATTTTTGAGAGTTTTCAATGTTGTTTTCAAACAACACTTCCAGAAAACAACATGAAGTGTGCTTTTTAAAAACTGTTTAGGATTTTCACTGATCTTTGTACTGGCATCTAAAAAGACACTGCAGAGTGTGTCAGTTCATCATATCCTATATGAAATTTGTTAACCATAAAAAGGGTACCTTGATGTTTTGATATTTGAAGTAATATTTTACTGTTAGATATTCTATGTGATCAAATCTGAATTGGAGGTTGTTCCATTTAGATATATATTTTTTTTTTCACCAACTTTGTGACATTTAAAAACTTTGTTTTTAGAATTGGTGATATGTGGTAACTGAGTAATGTAGGGATTTTTGTATGATTTTAGTATGTGATTTGCTTGTATTTAAATTGTTGTTTAAGGCTTATAATGGATTAATCACAATTTAAAAGAAATCACTGGAATGTTTCACTGTGTAAAAGCTTGGATTTAGGATAATCTTTCAGCTCTGTACAACAGCCTTTGATTAGCAACTGTACATTGATCAAATGTTATTTGACTGTACAAAAATCTACTAATAGAAAACATAAGGAACAAACTGTTCTTTGCCAAAAAAGTAAATTTCCATCATAAAACAACGTGAAAATTTTGTGTTACAATCATTTTGCTGTCAAACACTACACAAATAGGAGGAAACTTTACTTCAGAGCTAAATAAAAACTTAAACAGCTTAAGAGAATACAAAAATTTTATTGCAAAATGACTTAGAAGACAGAAGACCCTAAACTTTCAAATACACAGATATTACTTTGTGTGATAAAAATCTTAATGGTGTAAAGAAATTAATGTGTTGTTGTAAGTGAATGATACATTGATTTGAAACATATGAAGTCTGTTAATCTACACATTAGTCATAGGGTTTTGTGAAACTGCACACACAAATGTACATATGTATCATTAAGCATCAAGTTAGGTAACATATATCTTATGGAAATATCTTGAAACCTTGTGACGGGTATTCAATCTAAGATTTTAAGCCCTAATAAAGTGTTGTAATATTCAAATTTTATTCTTCTGAAATATTTTTTTCAAACTTTTAACCTCTAATGAAACCTTGTTTATGAATTGATAATTGTAAAGATCTTAAACACTCCTGATTTCATTAATTAGCAAAAAATAAAATTTGTTCAGCTATAACACTAAATAAACCCATCTCTACCATTACCTCCACAAACAACAAAATTACAGAGGTTGAATATGTTATATTGAAATGATTTTGGAGCTTCAACACATCATTATTGTGACCATGCATCTTGACAATAGCCCTGTGATGTAGTTTCCATTGCAAAAAACAGTCATAAGGCTGCCATTTTTAAAGCTCACCACTCCTCCCTTCAGGCTTTCCATAATCCATTTACTGTACAAAGACAATGGTTTTCCAGCTTCCTTTTCAACAGAAATCCATAGGTGCTGCATCTAGAAACTTGACCAATATGTATTTATAAGGGATAGTATGAATGCTACCATTTTCCTTTTACAGCTGCGTGAAGTATGTAACAGTTGAATAGATATGTCATGAAAGCAACTTGTATACACCTGACTTGTGTTGCATTTCTAGATGGAGATTCTTCTTGATAATGTGTACTGTTGCCTGGGGCATGTGAATGGCTTCTGCTAGTGATCTTTGTGTTTGTGGATTCTCACCTGTTACAAGATACCTTACTTTGCTTATTGAAGCAGAGGTATGACTTGTTGGAGGTCTCTTTCTTTATGGTCCTGATACCCCAAGTTAATCCATATTCGTTTATGTTCAAATACCATAAAGTAAAAGAGATATCCCTATTGTGGAAACTTTAAATCCCTGATCTGAACATATCTTTATATATGCATATACATATTTTGCAATGGAAAGGGCTGTTACATATTCTTCCCAGAAGCAGTCAGAGTTTGGTGGCATCACATTACCTACAAAATGACAAACAGTTGGGCTATGATTGTCACATGACATACTGCTTTATGTATTTAAAGTTATTTTAATATAATGTATTCAACCCTCTGTACAAGGTTTACTCTTACTTCAATAATTTTTCTGTTTGTTAGGTAATTAACCTCAGATTTAAAATTTGTAGACTTTCAGTTTGTGGAAATTTAATCTGATAATGGTTAACTCTCTCACTTATAGTTTCCACACTATAACTTTTAATACACACTTTGTGTATCTTCACAAAATTTGGCAGCCTTTTATTAACCGTTACAAGTTTTTTTTACACAAAAAAAATTTGGTTTTTTTAATGAAGTAATTTTACTAAACACTTGTCCATGAATATACATATAGTATTCCTATATACTAGTCCAAATGCTAAGTAATATCTATGTGAATATTAAAAAACTTTTCTTTCTATCAAAAATCTCGAATTTTAACTGCATGATCTCTGAAACTTCATAAATAAATTTCAAACGTTTTTTTTTAAATAAAACTATAATTTATCTGTTATTTTCTCCACCCTAACTTTATACAAAGTTCGTAAATTTGACTGAACTTGTAACCACCAAAAGAAAAATCAATTAAGTCTGAATTACCCTTTTTTCTTTCTCAAATACCTTCAAATTGTAATGTGAAACTACATTTGTTTATCTTAAATAGCTTTAAACTCATAATAGTATACATCTATTTATACTTAGATTTTATTGTTTTATTACCCTTTGAACCCTGATTAAGTGCTATTTTTATTATAAGTTGTAAATCACTTGCAGCTCACTTTATGCTATTGAATTACATTACGCACAAGCTGCTTACAAGCGTACCTCATAATTTTTTTTTGTAAATTATTATTATTATTGTCTATTTTGCCTACTATAACCTTTAACTAACATATAAAGTTTTCTATTTTTACATTTTAGTTACTTTTATAATAATAAATAAAGAATACACATGACAAATAAGAGAAAGTACTTACTTGGGTCTTCTTTTTTTTTATGTCAACTGTTGATGACACTTAATCCAATTTTTTCATACTATTGATAGTACTGCACCAAATATTTTTTATTTAATTAAATAATGCACCAATGAACACTGAATAATAACATGCAAAAAAGCAGAATATCTCCCATAATTATCACAATTTATCTGGCTTTCTAGCTATGCAACAAGAGCTATTAATTCATTTTATAGATGAAAACCTTGGCTTTCTGTTGGTTATAAATAATATAGTATTGAATGTTAGAGAGAACAATTGGCAATTTCTGGAAGAGAAGATGTGACAGGTGAGTGGGGTTCTGGTTGTCTATTTCATGGTTCTGTAACCAAATAAAATTGAAGGCTATGAAAATTATGCTTTGCATGAGTGATGATGATATTATAATAAGTAATTTATGTTAAATTTTGTACTTTTTTGGAGGGGTGGTAAATAAATTAGAGAAGAAAGGATGCCAAGAGAGCAAATGTCACAATTCTCACAATTTTTAAATGTTGCCTTATAAAATTTTGAACTTAAAACTTATATTCTATTAAAATATGGATGATTAGCTATGTTTTTATGCTATATTTATTGGTATCCCATGAAAAGAAGTAGTTTAATTAAATTCTCAGTATAATTCACTAAAACTTCATGATGTGCACAAAAAAATGCCTGTAGAGAGAGAGTTAAAACAAAGAAATGTTAAATAAATCAAGGTTTGATTAGGAAACAAACTAAATTTTAGCAGTATGTTTTTTGTTGTTGTTTTACTTTTTTTAATTTAAGAAGAAGCATACCTAGAATTTGTTTGTGTGACATTTTATTTCTGTTTATTAACTTCAGAATTGAAATACACTAATACTTTTAAACATTCTTCAGTAATATGTCATATTTGCTCGTGTAAGATAACTCTTATAAATAAACTCTTATGCTCACTTTTCTTTGAAAAAAAATTAAAATTTATTAATACATGCATTTTAATTTACTTTAGCTTTACTACAAAAATAATTTAAAAGCATAATAAATTAATTGGCAGAAGAGTAGTGAATACCAAACACCTGGATTGTAATCATAGATTTGAAAGGTATCAATACAGGATTCAGAAATATTTTGTTTATTGTGGTATTGTGGGAAGATTTCAAATGTTAAACTGGTCTTTCATGCTCTAACACATCTTCAGGCATGTGAGGATAGGGAATGTTTTTTTTTAATTTTTAAAATTCTTTTACTTTTCAGTTTCCCCCAGCACAGTCATGTCATTCCTCTGTCAATCTGGGTTTCTTTCATCGACTAGTGACGTTACTGAGGAGGGGACGAGTTAAACAAGGTGAGATTCTTTTCCAATTTGAATGCCAGTTATCACTTCTTCCACTAGCTAGTGACAGTACTGAAGAGAGAATGAATGAAAGAAGTTTGAGATTATTCTAAGGTTTACATTACCAGTAACCACTTCTCCCACTGGCTAGTGACACTACTGATGAGAGAATAAGTTAAACAAGTGAAGAGTTTTTTAAGACATGCAGCAGTGTTAATCATTCTTTAGATTTATTATATGTATCACCTAACTAAACAAGTAACTTTTCCTACAAATATACTTTTATAGGAAAAAAAAATATATGAGTAGTTTTTTTTTTTATTTAATGGATATCATGACTTTAAACAATCATTTGTTTGAGTAGAATTCTGTTCGATAAAGTGATACCTATCTTATTTTCCAGACATGCATGTGCCACTAAGGTTCTTCTGCAGTCAGACTAAGCCATATAGTCACACCCAACGAGCAGGTGGCTTAATCTCATATCTGACAAAATCTTTTGCTGAAGAACTGAAGGAAAGAGAGTCAACTTCAGATTTTAGACATTCATCCGGTAATCTAAACAGTAACTGTTATTTGTTTAAGTCCCAATTATCTCAAATGCAGAGATGGGAGAAAGAAAGACATTCTTAAAGTTTAGATATATATCAAGTGATTTGAATGTTAAAAAAAAAGACACCATTAGAGCTTAGATGTACATCAGATAACTTAAACTTTATTAGTATATTCAGTTTTTAAATTTTTCCCCTCTGTTTGTTTAGAACGGTGTGGAGCATGTCTAGGCATAATGAAAATTCTTTTTTTAGTTCAAACAACTTTTGTCAGTAAATTTATCATTTAAATACTACTTTATGAATACTTTAAAGTTATGTATTTTAGCTTTATTTAAGTTTTAAGACAATTACTCCAATCGATTTTAACTTACGTACTTTACCACTACTGTATAGATTCTTAATGTAAAAATAATAGAAATTGTTTTTGGTATGTAGTATTGGAAATAATTATGGAAACAAATTAATAAAATGCAAATATTTAGGATGGCTCTTCCTCTGTTACATGACAATGAACTGTATCAGAGTAGATTCACATATTTAAAGTTTATCTTGTGATTGACTGTCATGCAACCAATCATATTGTACCAAATCAGTATAATGCCTATAAAAGTATAGACAGTTATACTTATTTCAGAAATAGCTTGATAAATGCAGGGTTTGCACAGGTCCTTGAAAGTGCTTAAAAGTACCAAAATTTAAACATCAAAATTTCCAAGCCTTGAAAATTTTGGAAAAATCCTGAACATGCATAGGAGCTATGGAAAAATGCTTAAATTATAGGTCATATGGTCTTTGGTCCTTTTTTTTTAATCCACTTAGATTATCAAAGATAATTTAATTGAATAAAAATTTTAATATTTTGAAGCTAAAAATGTTTACTTTTAACATTCTAGCTAACACATAAAAATGTGCAACATTATTGGCAAGTGTGTGCATGTGAGCTGTTTATGCTTACATGACTGATGTGAAACTGTAAAACACTGTTAATGATTGGTAGTTCGATTCATTTTAGTGACCCAATTAATTTGTTTGAATTCATTTTATGAGTTGATTCTAAAGATTTGTTCGTTTGATTCACTGAAATGAAATCAATATATCTAGACTGAAGCACTTGGGTACAAAGGGTTATTTGAATGTAAAATGAGTAGATGTATAATCTAAAATTGGTTATCTCAGTAGTTGTGCATTGTAAACAGGAAATGAAATATAGGTTGACAAAATAACACATTTTAGTAAAAATCCCAAAGAAAACTTCAGAATATGAATTATTCAACATAGTTTAGCTAAAAGTTTAACAGCCTTATAAAAATCTATCAGCTGTAGTTAGTGAAAATTAACAAAAAAGTAAACCATCTAAACAACACAATGGCTGGGTATGTTTGTTGTAGTATGATAGCAGTAGCAGTAAAAATAATAGTAATATTGATGATGATGATAATTATTATTATGAACATTATCTGTAATTATTATGATGTGGAACTTGTGTGTAGATTTGAGTTGAAAATTCCAGAATGATTAAAATACCAGACTCAAGAGCTCCTGAGTCATTCCATGAGCTTATATTGTTAAGCTAGTTACTTCTTCTGCTGCATATTTTGTTGATTTTGTGAATCAAAGGAATCAATTTAAACTGGACTGTCACTTGATTTCCATGAATCATCATCTCTACAAAACACTGCCATTAATAACCTTGCTAAGTACTTGCTTAATTAATTTATGACTTAAATTGTGAGTTTGACATAAATAAATAGACCACAATAGGTTTGTGCATTTTCAATGTGTATTGGTTCTTCGATGTGTAATATTGTTTATAGCTATAGAGAGGCCAAGGCAAACATACAGTATGTTGTCAGCTGTGTTTAAGGAATTCTGGCACTGGCAACTTGAGGGAGGCCGTGTGTAAGAGCCATATGACATACAAGAAACACCTAGAATTTATTAAGAACAAAAGAGCTATGGAATCCTTTAACATTTTTAGTAGTAATATTATTGATAAGCCTAGGTCTAATGTTTGTCTTGTTTCATATGTTTCTAATACATATACTTTGCATGTTGAAGGTCTGTGATAATTATAAATAATATCTCCTCACTACAGTTATATATCATGTGAAGATGGGGGATCTTTTCTGGGCCATGTTTCTGGACAGCCAAATTACTGAAACATTTACTTGTGGTGAACAAAAGCCAACTACCTTGTCTATCATAGGTTGGCATCCCATTTCAAGCATATTTTAATGGAGAGAGCAAAAGCACAAGACTCAATGAGGTTTTTATTTAATGAGTCCTACAACAGCATAACAAAAAGCATCAAATGGATGCTATAGTATGGTTCTGGATAAGTGATTATAGGATTACCGGTCACTACCTGGGCTCAGTTTTCTTGGGTCATGGTACAGCCACTGACATTATAGAAAATCTCCAGTCCTGAACTCAGAACTTGAGATTTGATCACATACTGCAAGTTTCTATGTTAATTTGGCATTTTACGAGAAGTTCCAGAGCAAAATGAAGGAGGAGTTTGGATGCCAATTATTAAACCTGTGTTCTTGTGGTCCATGGCTCCTTCAAACATAGTTGAACAGCTTCTTTTTTTGGGACATGGTATTCATTCTTTGTAGTTTGCATACATTGTTCCTTGAGATGCCAACTAAGAGAGAAGATTACATGATGGTGGGATTTTTTAATTCATAAGTCAGAGTATAGACATTTATAGTATAATTCTACTTTAATAACTGAGATACTATTATTAACTGGGACATTAAAATGTATATTTTATTATAACTTCTTGTGTGAATATAGTATGATAAAGATGACAGACTGGATACCCTCTTGAAGCCCATTATGGACAATCGTATCTACCATCATGTCTGGAAAGTTGTGTCCCAGTTGTTGTTGCTGTTCCATGGACAAGCTAATTTTGAGAGGGGATTCTCTGTAAACAAGCATATAAAAGTAACAATTCTGAAGTAGGAGACGTTTGTTGCACTGCCTTGTACAGGATCATATCATCTCAGTTGGAAACATCATGGATATGGATCTTAGCCAAGGTCTTTTTTAAGTCCTGTGCTGCATCAAGATCTAGATACCAAGGCTACCTGGATGAAGTTTCTTGAGTCAGTGTAATTAAAAAAAGAAGATAATAAGTGTAATGAATAAAACTGGCAACCTGAAGTGGAAAAAAAAGTGTCGGGAGGAAGACATAATGGAACTTAATGTGCAGATGAGTTTTCACTAAAGGCAAAATTTATCACAAACTTTCTTTTAGCTGATAAGAGTAACATCCAAAAGAATTGTACACAACCTCATCCCAGTTAGCTGAGAAATTAAAAACTTTGAAGAACCTGTAAAAATTTAATTTTTACTTTAGATTTAACTACATTCATGTCAACTATTAGTATTAGTTAAGAACTGTACATAAAGATTCTCTTAACAAATACAATGACAAACAGATGTTAACAAGGACTTGTAATAAATTTAAAGACTATATTTTGCACTAGGTTTGAGTGATGGACTTGTCACATTGTAATCATAACAAGCCATTGACACTGAAGTGTTAAAAGTTTATTATTATTAACTAGTCTTTACATATTTGATCTATGTATACTTAGTACTGTATAAATTTAAAAAATTCTCTTAACAAATACAGTAATAAGCTGGTGTTAAAATTTAAAACAGGACTTTATATAAGAGAGTATATTTAGCTCTAGGATTGAATGAAGAGCTTGTCTCATTGTAAGTATGACAAGTCAGTAATAAAAATTTAATATTATTAAATTTAACTATTATGTATTTTTATGGGCATCATTACAGAATGTTTAAGATTTAATGGTAATTAATGATAAGAATTAAACAACAGGTTTTTACTTTAATCTGGTGTAAGCTTGTTGCATAGTATGTTTGTTGATTCTCTGGTAATGTATCCTCTCCTAATGACCTGGAAATACCCTAGAATTTCAGCTTGGACATTTTTATGAATTCTATGAATGCATGTGCTTTCCTCCAGAACAGTAATGTCACACAACAAATGTAGAAATTAAAGTTTTGGCTGTGATAAACTAAAATGAAACTGCATGTTTCAATAGGAGCTGTATGTATATTCTGAAGAGGGTTTGTGAAACTAACATTTAGGTAATAGAAGTAATGGGTGGATCTAGGGGAGTCATCCCCCATGGTCATAAAGACTATCTCCCAATTTCACTTGTAGTTTTCTTGATTTGTGTTTTTTTAAGTAGTTTCAGTTAGCTTCATATATCTTGATGCCAAAATCAGTATTTTTTATTGTTATCCTTCTTTTGGTTTTGTTTTCCCCTTGCCATAATCTATAATTTTCATGTTAGTTCCTTGATTTGTGGGCCGATGACATTTATTTGTTGACTGTATCTATAGGGTGCTTCTTACTAAGTTTCAGAATGTAAAACTTATTAATATTTTTCATAGCACTGATTGTTGACAGGAATATGAAAAATAACTTATTGCTCATGTCACAAAAAAATGTTTCTTCTCCTCATTCAAATTAATAAAAATGTGGTAAATAGGCATTTTTGGACCTCCCTAAATGTAATAAAAATGCACACTTACATGTAAGCCTGTGGAGCTTTGAGTGTGTCCAAACCCCACCCAAATAAGCTGTTGTGGCCCGTGGCTGTAGTGGTCTAGGTAGAAAGCCAAAACTCTTCAAAAGTGATTATAATTATGTAACGATATGCTTTTGTTACATGATACATGACAGTTCAGTAGAGATCTAGCCAATGACCTAGCTGAAAGTGCAGATGTGAATGCTATTCTCAGAACAATAGGATATAAATTAGTGTGAAGTGGCCTCAATTGGCATTCATTGGTAAAAGAGTAGCCCAAGAGTTGGCAGTGGGTGGTGAGATATAGCTGCCTTCCCTCCAGTCTTTCACCGCTAAATTATGGATGGCTAGTGCAGATAGCCCTCATGTAGCTTACGTGAAATTCAAAATAAACCAAACCAAATCCATAATTATTTTCAATACTATATGTTTTAGGAAAATTATTAAAGTTATAGTTTTAATATTAGAATATTAACAGTTGATAACTAATATTAATGACCTTTTTTTATAATGGCATATTTTTTAACACATTAAACATTCTTTTACTGTAGGTTTCAGCCTGATTTCTTGTCGGTTTGAGTTCATAGTACTTGTATTTATGAGATTTAGTTTAGCACCTGGCAGTATTGGAGGCATAAAAGTTGTGGTATTGTAAAATTAGCATAATGTTTAATGGAATAGAATGATATGAATACCATTACTTAAGTTTGGAATGAATTTTTTACTTGAGTAATTATTTAAACCTAAGTATTATTAACTTGTGCTGAATTTTAACAATTTCTTCAACTAAGATAGACAGACAAAATATATGGTCCATTGAGAGTTGCAAAATTAATAAAATGTTATCTACATTACTACTGGTGTGTAGAACAGTATAATGTGTAGTAAAATAGTGAATAAAAATAATTACAATATTTTATATAGAAGATTAAATGTATGTATTAATTGCTTGCTTTTAATTTATTATTTTCAACAAAGCCATTTTTATTTCCAGATGAGTAATAGTATTTTTATCACAAACTCATTTTAAATGTTTATAGGTTCTAGAAGTTTTGACTTGCAACTCCTGTCAAAACTTGATCAAAGGCCTATTCATGACAGTGTGGCCAGTCTTCTTGATGGCATTGTACGGCTTTATCATTACTCTGCTCATCGTCAGTTAGAGAAGGTAATGGTGAAATATTGAGATTTTAATCTTGAAAATTATGTTTAAGCAAGTATAATGTGTTCATACACTTTCATTTAGACCACTGGATGTATGTTCATGATAATGTAAGGTTTCCAGACTTTTTAGCTCTTCAAGTCTTATTTAAGATATTCATAGAAGTAAAGTAGTAGTAAATCTTATATTTGATTTCTTTCTACACTTGTCAAGCCATAAAATAGTGTTTTGGAACATTACAGAACCAAAACAAATGTTTTTATTAAAGAAGTGTTCAGTGTAAGCTTTAAACCAACAATATTAATTATGGTTTTAATAGTATTACCTAAAATCTACTCTGGTGGCTCTAATAGACATATAAGTATGCAAAAATTGTTATGTACATGTGACTTAAAACACAAGAAACATTAAAGAAAAAATCTTTATTTCAATGTGCATGACAGTTACAGTTATAATGCATTTAATTCACTTAATTCAAACAGTTTTTGTATACAGTGGTGTATTGCTGCAGATGTATGCTGTGGTACCACAAGTGACATATTTAGCACCTACATGTATATATTTGATTGACAAATTCCTGTCCATTTGACAGTATGATACTAGGATAATATGTGAATATGACCATGCATGGATCTTGAAACAGTAGCAGTTTTTATGTTGATAAAATATATTTTGTAACTTGTGATTTTTAAAGTCAGCATCAGTATTTATCAAATGATTTTTCTGTGCAGTGGCTGATGGTTTCATGAATTAATGATGATACTTTTCACTACAATGTACTAAGGTTTATTAAGTGTTCTTATGTTACTTATATTTATACTAGGCTTAATCAAGTGTTCTCATGTTACTTATATTTCTTTTGTTGCTTCTGATCACTTTCAGCTGTACTCAATCAAAGAGAAAATGCAGGAGTACATGAATGTATTATCAGAAGTTCGAAAACTTATACCTAAGGCAGATGAAGATGCCAGAGATGCTCTTGTTCAAGCTTGTAAAGTGTACCAAGAAAAATTACAGGAACTTACTTACCAGCTTGGATGGCTGAGTGCTGCTGTTCTGTCACGTGTACGAACCTCATTCAGAATTCTCTTTAATCATGCTTGTGTATTTACAAACTTAAATTTGGTTGCTGTGATCTATATATGAATTCTGAATGATCATGTTTATGTAGTTTATCTTTAGAAATGTTAAGAATGGCACACTGTTATTTGAAGTCAGAATTTTTCTGAAGAAAGGAAACATATGGTTAATCGTGTAATTGATTTCATTTTTAACATTTATGAGGTTTTTAAGTTTTCATTTGTCCAGGAAATTTCTAACTTAACAGAATATGGTGTGCCATTCTTAAAATTTCTGTAGTTAAAATTCTTAAAGTTGTTACTTCCAAATACAAAAAAGGGGCAGTAAAAAGAATCTGAGCTTTTCAGAGGGCTGCCATGTTCCTTTCTTAGTTACCAATAAAGTGGGAAGTGAGATTTAAAGCATTCAAGTTGTAATAACTTGATTAGCTAAAGTATCTGTCCAGTTAGCAAAAGTCATGGATTTGAATGTTATCCAACTTCATTTTTCTTTAGTTCAGGAAAAAAATTGTTAAATAGTTTTATTATTCCACTAATTATGTATCAGTTTACTAATGAACAACGTTTTGTCAGATGCTGGTATTTTTAATAATCTCTTATATTTATTAATATTCATAAGCTGTCAAATGGTGTTACTGTTAACATGTTAGATTAAGTTGTTAAACTGTATTATTATTATATATTATTTATTATACAGTTTGTTTATATTGTTAAAATATATTGCATTCATACAACAAGGCACATTGGTTGGTTCATATTTTGTTTCTCTTTATTTTTCCTCTTCAGGAGAGGGAAATGGATGTGTTTTGGCTGTTGAACGTACTCTTACAGACTTTAGAGCAAGCCTCCAAGGCTGGCCTCTTGTTTGCTTTTGTTCCTGATTTTTATATTGAAGCATGCATTCACACTTCTAAAGCACTGGTCAGCGTGTTCCCTTCAACTACTCAGTGTCGTTATCCTGGTATGTTTAATATCTCTTCATAACTTGCCTGATTAAATTAGTTATTAGTTTCAAAGTTGATAATTATAATTAACTGCACTTCTCAAAACATTTATATTTTAGGTATGGCAAGACACAATTACTGTTCTTAAAGTAATGTCAGTCACACTCCTGATTTAATTTCTAGAGAAATCAAGTGCCATGTGATCTGATATCCAAATATTTACTAATGAATAAGTCAATAAGGCATATGATCACCTCAGACACTAATGCAAGCTGTAAGTCAACGTAGCCTACTTACAATGAGAGAATCAATGGGCTGCTGGAGTAATGCAGTACACTTTTTCCATTGTCACTGCTTTAATTTCATCTCAGTGGTGATTTACATGCACCTTCTCAGACCATACTGCATGTGTTCAATCACATTCAAAGCCAGTGATCAAACTAAGCAGTTCATTCACTTGATATCCACTTTTTTTCCAGGAAGGTTCTAACCGGTAGAGTTCTATGAGAGTACATGTTATCATCCATTAAAATAAAAATCTGTCTAACTGCTCTTGGTGGTACGAGTGCATTTAGGTTCCATTCCCATGTTATGAGCTGGGGTCTCTATGTACAGCATACAGGCAACATGTTGTCCATAAAGCTGTTCCAATTGGCTCATGACAGTTGGCCACTTAAAAGAATAGTAACATATCTTAGTGAGATAACAACGTGGCTCATGTTTTTTTTTCAGTTTTGTCTGCTGTTTGGTACGTCTGTCATATGGCATTTCTAGCATCATTTCATGGTGTGTAAAGTCGGTGTAAGATCCAATACTGACCTCTACCTAAACCCTTGCCATATGTGCCTCTACTCTGTAAAATTGGGATTGAATCTGGTCCTGGGTACTCTTTTAAGTACATTCATGATCATTTCTGGCAGCAATGTAACGTGACTCATCTGCTAACAAGAAATTCATCCACACGTCATTTGACTAATATGCATTTTCTTCATACCACTGAAAACAAGCTGTTTTATAGCAATAAGTTTGATAATGCAGCATATCACTTGTTTGGTATAAAGACCAACTTTATAAAGCATGCTTCAGCCTGTTGAATACTAACTTGTTATCCAGTTTCCATGCTGGACTGTTGATTAAATTGGAAATCTAAGAACCACGGTTGCATTAAGCCCATATTGTTATGTGTGGTCATCTTGTGGGTTTATTGACAATGGTCTACCTTGTCTAGGTCTCCATCCAGCCAACTGTATTGGTTGTTTGAAAGTGAGTCCATATTCTGTTAACCACACTTGCAGCCATGTTGCAACGACTTGTAATTTTTGGCCAGTTTTCAGCCAACTTATTGCTCTTCATATTGTCATAAAGATGGATTTTTTTACTCAGTTTGTTGTTTTTCAGACTGCTGTGAACACACTTCTTTTTCTTATGTACACCAGAGAAACATGCATATCAAATCATGTGATTGGTCACTGACACGTGTTTAGCATGCAGATGAATTCAGGGATGCCATTAACAATTATTTAACAACATTAGTTATGTCTTTGATACCAAATATATAGAAAAACTACCCCACCTCAATATTTCTTTGGCAGTTTAATAGAAATAGTCCCTTTCAATCCTTTGATCTTGGTACATGTCAGTTGATCCAGCTCACCTTTAGAGTACTTCAACAAAAGGGATATTTGATCATCAATAATTATAGACTACTTTAAAAAATAACGTGTTTATATAATTTCTTATTTTGTTTCTTTGTTTGAGGACATGTTCACTGTGTTAAGTACAAAAACCTATCTTTTTTTAATGCAATGCTCACTGTGTTTTGTGTAACACATTTTCCCTGTAGCTTTAATTATTTTTTGTGCCTTTAAATCTAAAGTTTTTCTCTTACTGTATGTTTAAAATCTTTCACATCTATATAAGAGTATTTTATTTGATAGCACTACAAATTTTTTGTTTGTACATCATTACAGAAGAACATAAGTAATGTATGTGATAGTTGTGTTTAAATGTGACTATTGGCATGAAAAAGTTTTTATAAATATGAAATAAATGAGCAAAACCACAATTTTCTTTTGTAATGTTGCTTGTAAGTTTGATTTGTTATATATATATTAGTTTCAAGTGATTTAATCTGCATACTGTAAGTGTATCTAATTTTTGGATTTTATTTTTATATTGGAGGAGTCATTTAACAACCACTAAATATCACAATTGTCACATGATTTTCATGTGTCTTGATCGGTGTTGTATTTTTGTTTTTATATAAGAATGAATAACTAATTGTGGAGTTTGTTTCAATAACTTGAGATTCTGTAATATTTCCTCTGCTTATTTAATAATTAAAACTTATTGTTGCCTGTTATAGAACTAAACGTTTACACTTACTTTTCATTCGGTATTTTTTTCTAACTACATGTTTAGTACATATATACTTACCACAACAGAAGCAGAATATCAAAGACAGTGTATGAAAAAAACAACTCGGGAACCTGTAATAGGTGAATACCAAAGACACTGTAAAAACGTCTTGAAGTTGTTATAAAGTCATGAAGAAATTTAAAACATATGACTGAGGCTCTAGTAAAGGACACTTCCAAATGTCTTTAATTGAATGTCGTGTAAAAACTCAAAGTAGGAAGAAAATTGTTGATATAGGTAGCCAATTAGTGATGTTTAATCATTGTGGAAATTTTCCAAGATGGTATAAACAGAATAAATAGCCTAACACTGATGTCTGATCATTTTGGGAATTCTACAGAATAGTCTAAACAAGTTAGATGGCCAACCAGTGATGTTTTATCATCAATGGGACTGAAGAATGGCTTAAATGGGGAAAGTCCGAGATAATATAGATCCTACAGTTCTTGAGGGAAATAATTTATATCATAATAATGAATGCCTTCCACATCAACTTTATTATCAGCTGTTATATAGAACCTAACATTCTTGAGATAATAGAGGGAAATGATTCATGATGTCAGAAAAAAACACAGGTTCAAGAAGTCTTAATATAAAATGATGAAAACCCTATAACCTGAGCACTTTTGAAAGGTAGACCTTTCTTCTTCAGTTTACCCCTATATTTCTACAAGACTCCCAAACTCCACCCTTTTATTTAATAATTACAAAAAGATGTTAAACAGAACTAAATCCATTACCTTAATAGTTCTTAATGCTGACAACAAGGATTGGTAATGGAAAAATTTACTTTGTTTTTTGAGTCTCTTTGTAATGTGTTTGATTTATATTATTTTCATCATTATTTTTTTATAGTGCTGACTAAAAAATCAATATTTACAATCAATGTATTTGATATCTTTAGAACTATTTATATATATATATTGTTTTAAGGATTATTTTGCATTGTCAGCCTAGTATGTGGTTTTAGATAAACCTAAATCTCCTAAGTTGACCAAATCTCATGAGATATAATTGCGATTACAGCTGAAGATGTTGCTTACAGTGAGGGTAACCAACTGATGAATCAATGCATTCTGATTTTCAGTTTCGATCTGTTTAGGTAGCTTGCTTTGATTAGAAGTTAATAATAATTAAAACTTCTAAATATTTTTCCTTTTGAATCAGTTTCCTATTAGTTTTTTTAGAGTAAACACTTTAGAAAGTTTTGAAAAAAAAGTGTTGAAAAACCTCTGATTTTTTATAACATAGTTCTTGAATAAACATATACTTGTATGTTATGTTTAAATTATTTGTATAGTTTTGAGGATAGAAATTGAATTTTGTGTGACAAATTGATGTATTTTAAATCTTCTAGGATACATGGAAACTCTGACAAGATTTGGCACATTCCTTGCAGAACACTTTGCTGATAAACGAATTGTAAATGCTGGTAAGATTTGTCTTATTTGCACTTTTTAAATAAGCTTTTGTTCTTCTTTTTAAGTGTAACAGTGAGGTTTGTGTATGATAAAGATTTTTTTTTTACTTGCAAAATTGTGTAAATCATTGGTTCTTATAGAAATGTGGATAACTTTTGGTCCTTTCACAAGTTCCAATAGACAAATGTTGAAAAGTTTGTGTAGAAAGAAAGAGGCTGTCTTCACCGAATTAATTAAATTGATTAATCATGAACAATGATTTGTATTTGAGCACTTAACTAAAGAAATGTTCATCTATACCCGATATCCTTCTATCTCAGTATATTAAAGGCTGTTGAACGTCAGATAAAGATTGTATTTAGCAACAGTAACTTTATTCATACTAACGAAAGTAACTGAAATTGGATTTCTGTAGCATTTTATTAGTTTTGGAGTCAAAAGAAAGTTTACAAAGTGTGTAGTAATTTTATGGAGGTCAACATTTATTATAATGCACAGCGTGAGTTGACATTTTCATTTCTTCTTTTACTCACTGTTTCATTAATATTTTGAATCCACATTTCCTGATCTCAAGTATACATGCTCAAAGACTATTATTATTATTGTTTTATAGACTTGAAAGATTTGCTGATTGAAGCTTTAGCATCCTATGTGTGTAATCGTGTTACTCTGCGTGCCTTGGAATCTATACCAGTTGAAAGGTTTGAGATTTGCAGAAAGTTGTATAATTATTATGAGATTTCTCATTTGTTTTCCACCATCAGTACAGATCTTATATCTCACGAGTTTTTACTTTGATGACATAGGCAACATGTTTAGCATGTATATTTGGTTTATGGGGAATTCCTAGTCTTAACCACTTCTAAAAGGGCTTTATCATTTTGACCATTTTTATCATTTAACCTGAAACTTAACACTGTAACTTTTAGTGTAGTTAGTTTATATTCACAAAACTTGGCATGCTTTTAGTAAATATTACAAGAGTCTTGTACACAAAAATCAGTTTTTCTTAATTAAGCATTTTTACTAAAGATTTATTTATGAATTTATGGAGTCAGAGTCTGATTCAGACTTTGGTTAGTCTAAGTGCAAGTTAATTTTCATGTTAAAACTCAAAAATATTTTTTTCATTTTACAGTTTTTAAATTTCATCTTTAGAACCTCCTAAATGAATATCAAAAGTTTTTTTCAGAAAATCTTTATATTTTATATGTTATTTTCTCTACCATAACTCTGTATGAACTTATTCTATTTAACCAACCTTATAACCACCACAAAATAAATCTAAATTAACCTTATTTCTTTCAATAACGACCACATATTGTAACAGATAGCTAAAATTATTTATCCTAAACAACTCAGACTTGTAACAGTTTACATTAATTTCATTTAATTTTATTGTTTTATTGCTCTTTGAACTGTTTCTAACTACCAAAACTGCATAACAAAACAAGAAATCACTTGAAATCAAGTTATGGTAAACAAAGTATTGAATTATGTAATACATGTGCATACCTCACTGAAAATGTTTTATATATATATATTTTTTTAACCTAATAAGTTTCTAATTTTTACATTTTAATTACTTTTCTACCAATAATAGAAAAATATACATAAAAAATAAGTAATATTGTACTTATGTGTGGGCCTTGTACTTAGGATAATTCCCTTACTATGTTCAGGGTGACTCAGTGATAGCAACTTTGAACCTGTAGGCCAAATAATTCAAAAGCTGTCATCAAAACAAGATAGCATTGTACTTAATTCACAAGATTCAAATATCCTTCTGTTGATTATAAATAACGTAATAACAAATATCAGAGATTGTTATTGACATTCTTAGAAAAAATAGTATGTTTACAAGAGCTTGACTTTTTGATTCATACATCTGTAGATAAAAATGATAGGAGGCTATAAATTTAGATTGTTATCTTTACTATAAGTCATTTGTATTGAAATTCAGAAGTTTAAATAGGGGTGGAAGGAATATTTAAATAAGAAATTTAGAACAAAAAAAGTATCACATATATATAGGAGTGAAGATTGAGAATTTATCTAAATATTTTCCTTTGAAATAAAGAATATTGAAACTTATATAATATTATAAGTGGATTTATTAACTATGATTTGATACCACGTTTATTGACATAAATAAATAATAAAGTTGTTTGATTTTGAATGTAATTGTAAAAAGCTTGTGACACATACACTTTTACCTACCAGTATCCAGTGTGTTAATAGGCTTTCATTGCTTATTAGATTGACCTCGTCATCCTTCACAGAAGTTGTTACAATGGAAATTGAAATGTTGGCAGTAGTGTCTAATGATATTAGAAGACATAGTTTTAATGACAGCATGGGACCTAGAATATTGTTTATATTAAGTGTGATTAACCACAGTATATAGTCTTTTAGAAATTATCATTAATAACTTGTTGAATTAGTTTTTAAACAAGCTCATTATTTTAGTTACCTTGTAACTAAAATTAATTATCGTTGTAATTGGGCCTATTAAATTAATGCTGTAGTGGATATTCCTTTTCTATAAAAAATAGATCATACAGTGTCTTCAGAGTAGTATACTAAATTATCTTTTTTGTGTGTTTTTCTTTCCTGCTCATGGTTTAATTTAAAGAAGATGTATCCTGTAGGATACTGAGGCTATAATAGATGAAAAAAGTAGATGGAACTTTAAGTTTGTGTTTTAACCATAATGTAGATATAATTTTGTAAACTCTACATATGTTGTTTCAAGACATAAATTTTAGTTACTCATTATGATTTTCTGGTTATTTTATAATTCATGATTGTCAGTGACATGTGGTTCTTTGGAACATTTTTGAAATTATTTCATTTTTTTTCCAGTTGTTTAACAATGGTGAGTTCATTGCTTCAACCATATGAAAATCGTGCCTGGGCACAGTCCAATTGGATCCTAGTGAGAATATGGAAGGTAGGATTAGCCTGTTTCAAACTAGGTTTAATATATGCAGTGCGACATTCACACTTAACACTTGTTCAGAAATTTTGATCTCTGGTGGCATGTTAACTTTCAAATTAACCCTTTGTGGACTGGAGGGGAATTACTGGTATCTTTTGATTTTTCTTCCTTCTCACAGTGAAAATGGTTAATTAAATTACATAAAAGTTATTCCAAGCTTACAAAATAGAGAACTTGGGGTTGGTGTAAAAAAAATGTGTAATGTGATTTAGTATTTATGTCATTTTCTTAGATTGTAAAATTTCCAGAAATTTACTGTAAGAAACTTTTGGAAAACATTAAAAATACTGCATTTTATCTTACAACTTAATTTGTTTTTTTATTGTTGCTCAGAAAGTTCAATTTTTATATCTAGTTTGTTTAAACCTGATTGGTATTCATTAACATATTTCTTTTGATACTTTATTTTGTTGGTTGTAGTAGTCACTACTTCCAGCTATAAATCATGAAAACATGGAAAAATTCTGATAAAGACTTATCAGTGATGTAGTACCTGACATTTCAAAATCATGTCACCATTGTCATTGTCAGGCTAGGTTTCATGATTTTTGCTAACAGCATTCTTGATCAAGATCATGATTGTCTTGAAAAATCCTTAAATCAAAATATTCTATAAAATTTCAATCATCATAATATGCCCTTTAATTTTATTTAACTTAGCCATTCAGAAGTTTCATGAAATCAATCAATCACTAAGTTGTTTGCTTTTATTAGTTATCTTTGTCTTCATGAGAGCTGTACTCCATTCAAATCTTGCATGGTTTCCAAGAGGCATGACAGTTATTGTCATGACTATATGGAAACCCTGTTATCTAAAGAACTATTATCTGGAAATAGTTACATGTTAGATGTGGTTTTATGACTTTTGTTTCTTTCCTTTTTCTAACTTTTCTTCTTCATTAAACTATCATAATGCAAATATTTAGTTTAATCTTGATTTTGGAAAAATACATTTTTTTGAAGATATCAAACTGGCTATTTTGAAAATTACCAGTGGAGCTCATATGGACCTGGCAGCTTTTAAGCAAATTGTTCTAAATTTTTTACCTATCAAATTGCTTGTGGGTCCTTGATTTTGTTGACTACAGGGTCTTTAATAATATATGAGACACAAAAGATATAAAATAATTTCAACCAGTATTGGAGTTAATCCCATTAATTACTGGTGAAGTCTCCTATGTGTTTTGAATAGAAAGTTAAGGATTTTTCTCTGTGTTTTTTGGTCAGTTCTTCACCCTGGGTAGTTTAACAAACAAAAACATAAAACCACTCAATATTGATACAATATATGGAATCCACTGATGGTGAATATTGTGAAATCAAGTTGGAATTTGAGGGTTAAAGTTTAAAATGTTATAAAAAAGCTTGGAAAGCTAGAAAAAGCCAACGTTTTGATTGTAAAGTCTGTTCAGACTTAATAGAATAGAGATACACTTTTTGAAGATAAGACATGAGACAGAATGTAGTATTTATTTTTGAAATACATTGGAATTAGTAATCAGAAATATTTCTATGTCATCTAAGATTCCAGTTTGGTGGTAGAATTTATTTTTAAATGCTTTTTTGTCATACAATTACAATATTTACTTAGCTCTACTGATAAACAGATAGCAAAATGTTCTATATGAAAGTAAAAGAATTTTCTGCCTCAAAATGTTTTATATAAAGGCTTATTTGCTCAGAAATTTTGTTGTTAAATGAATAAAATGCTAATTCTTTGGTTTATTTTGTTATGAAAGGTATGCAAGTTATTTTTTAATGTAAATGATTTGTTGATATATATATATATATAACTGTAATGTTTTATAGGATTTGTTGTTACAGATATATAAAGCTGAAATGGATTGTTTACGATGCTTTTTTTTTACCTAGTGAGCTGGTATGAAATGATATTACTTGAATGTACCACCTGCATCTTAACTGAATCATTTTACTTTATTATTATTTGATAGTAGCTTGTATATAATAACTTAGAAAAGTAGTGGCATCATTTGTTGTAAAAACACATTTTTTAGATTATCTGTATCTATATAAGATTTACTCACTGTTCGGAAGACTCCTTTTGTAGATAATGCTTGACTGTCTGTTGGTAGCATTCATATTGGCTCAGTGATTTGTCTCAGGCGGGTTGGAATTTCATGTTAATTTTTTTATATTCTTAAATATTTATTATCATATTTACAGCAAACTCTTTAAATATACGGAAAAATATGAATACAATTATATATTAAATAAGGGATAATATTATATTACACAATATACACGAGTGACTATGTGTCAAAACAACTTAAATATCTTTTCAATGCAATAGATGGTGCTACAGTACATTATTGTTGTTATGTTTTACCTTTTATGAGAGATTTTTAAAAATTTTGTTAAAAACTTTATAAGCATTTTTCATGAATCTACCCTTCACCATAAAATTCATTGCCTTTATCATCACAGTTAATAAATTGCAGGGTCAGACTTTAGACTGCATAGGAATATTTCTTCAAGAATCAGTTTTTTTTGCATAGTTCAATCTATAAGGCTTTATTAAGAACATTCGAACACAACATAAAAATATACAGAAGTCAAAATTATAATCAAGGACAACTTACAAGAGATAACCAAATATACATAAAAAATGTTGTTCTTGAAAAAAGATAAACATTCTCCGTACATATATTGTTACTAAAATATAATTAATATTTAGAAAGAATTTTTATAAATCATATATTTAGATTTAATTTTTAGAAGAAAACTTAATAAGCACTTACTGTGATATGACAGTTAGTCATCTAGTTCTAAAATGTTTGAAAGAGCAAATATACCAATAATGAGTTCCTCAGACATGAGGTAAAGAAAGATCTATCTATTTTTTTTAAATGGGGTTAGTATTAAAATTATGCATGATAGATAGATATTTCAAGTATTTTCTTCATAGTTTAAATTATTGTAAAAAGACTGAATTTTTTTGCCTAAAAGAAAATGTCTTATAAAGTTAACATTATTTATAATACTTTACATTTGATTTGAATTAATTGCCATTGATTTTTTTCTTTATCAGGGTTGTGGATATGCTTTCCGTTACACTGTACCTAGCTATTTTGCCCAAACCTTTGGACCCAGGTACCACTTAACACTGGAAAAAAATTCAGCTATCAATCAAGGTGAAAATTATTGATAGGTTCTGATTATAGCAAGCTCTCTATGTAGATCATAATTATTAAAAATGAATCCAGTAAATAATGTAGCTAATTTTACTGACTGATTTAACTAGAGATAAGAATTGTTAAAACACAGAATGCATTGTTTTATCATTAGTTTCATTGTTTCATCCCAGACTGTTATCAAAACTTTCATCCATAATGACCGTAATATCTCATGAGGTTCAAAATAGGCATTTGGATCTGAACCATAATGTTACTACCCCTGGTGTCACTGTGAGCGTCCTGTATTATAAAGGAAATAATGGAATATAGCTTGATTACAAAAAATACATTATCACTTATCCTCTGTCCGTTGAAAAGTGTGACACTAGTAAAGGTAAAACTTTATATAATCCCCCTCTAACAATGTCTAGTGATGAAAGCCCAAAATGCCATTGACAGTGTGTTGATTGTTTAATATTTGAGATGAGAGTGAGTATTAAATGCCACTCTGTGTCATGTGCTGCCAAATTTTTCTTTTTGATTTATTGCACCACCACTAAATTATACCATATAACAGTGTTTGTTACATGTATTTTACACAGTCTTTCAGCAAAATTCCAGTTTCCAAGTGATTTTTTACACTTGTTTCAGGAATTCTGTACATGGAGTTAACATACATTAACATTAAAAGTCTGGATAATTAAGGCATCAAATTAAACAATGGTTCATAACTTAGAAATGTTATATTGAAGTAAAAAAATATTTATATATAAATATTGATAAAATTTATGATCTTCCAATCTTCATAAAAATAGTTTGTTTAATGTACTTTATTACATTTCAAAGTTTCTGACTTTCTTTTGATTTTACTGAGAAAATCTTGTTTGTTTTTAGAGAGACAATGTGGGTTTAGACTGGATATTTTATTACTAAATATTGTGCTTCCCCAACTAAAGTATTCTACACCCTCGAACTTGTTGAATCATTTATATTTTTGAGTTTTTCAGAAACAGTTAAACATACAACATAATTTTTGTGATGGATTTGATTAACATATATGTAAACCCAACACAATGTATTTGTACTCAGATTTTGAATATAGACAGCGGTAGACTTGTGAATCTACTGACTTGTCAGTTTTGAGATGACTTTGCTTGTTATGAAATGACATTTAGAGTCATGAGGTTTTATCTTATTTTTAATGCTTGAATCTCACCAGGTAACCAACAATAAGAACCTACACTAAATAACTAGTTATATTCTAGTGAAGAGGGTGACCAGTATACTATACATTGTTTACATGCTAAGTGTACCAGGTTGCAAATTTCCTTATAACACTAATATTGCGTTAATTCAGACGCATTCTGCAGAATATCTCTTATTTTGCTTTTTCTTTATTTCTTTAATTTGATATCTTTTATAACAATTATGATGAATTCAAACTGTCATTTTATTGTGTTATGATAAATTATAAAATACGTGCAAAAAAATAACCGATTGATTTAAAGTAAACTGGACATTCTTGTTCTGCACCTTTTGAAAATAAAATGGTGTTCTATTGTTATTAAGTCTGTTACTCCAAGCAGTCATAATGTTACATGTCAAATATAAAACTGTAAAATTCACTAAGAGTATAGTGAATACTGTATTTATTGCCTCAGTAAAATACTGTTTTATCTTAAAATAAAACCCGATTAATTTATTAGCAATAGCCAAGATAAAGTTTTATAATTTTATTGGTATCAGGTAAAAGGTTTTACAGACTATGTATAACTATAATTAAAGACAAAGTTTTATAACTTTTATTGATATCAGGTAAAAAGTTTTACAGACTATGTATAACTATAATTAAAGACAAAGTTTTATAACTTTTATTGGTATCAGGTAAAAAGTTTTACAGACTATGTATAACCATAATTAAAGTTTTACGGACTATGTATAACTATAATTAAAGTTTTACAGCCTATGTATAACTATAATTAAAGTTTTACAGACTATGTATAACTATAATTAAAGTTTTACAGACTATGTATAAGTATAATTAAAGTTTTACAGACTATGTATAACTATAATTAAAGTTTTACAGACTATGTATAACTATAATTAAAGTTTTACAGACTATTTATAACTAAAATTAAAGCTTGTTTGAATTGATGAGCTTTACATCAGGTGAAATATCTAACTTGTGACTGTAGGTTCTTTGAAAACAGTAATAGAATAACCTTTTAAAAGGAATACAAAATTAGGTTTAACAATATCATTTTACAGGTTCATGACAGTATTGTATTTAAAACAACAGTGTAATTAATTAAAAAAGTAGAATTTTATTCAAAAATATATTCATGCAAAATAAAATTAATAAAAGGAAAAGTAATTAGAAACCAAAAGGAAGTAAAGCAATTTATCATTTTAAATGTGAATAATTATTAACAAAATTAGAAATAAATATAAAGCATTGAGAACTATGATAAATATTTTTAAAAGGAGGGTTATTTCTCAGGGTCTACAATGGCCCACTGCACTATAAAACAATAATATAACATAGAAGTATGGTTTCAGTAGGTTTAATTAATCTTGAATTTACTGTCTGTCATGTTGTGTAACCACTTTGGTGGGAATATATTTCAGAGTCGGGTTTGAAAACGGCAGGTAAAGAGAAAATAACATAACCTGTTTTAGAATGGTCCTCTATGAAATGTGGAATTTATACCTAAATAAACTGGAAATTTTAATATGTTCCATGAAATACTTGATGTCCCAAAACTTGTGATTGTGAAAAATGTTTGGAAAAATGACAAAAATTGGTGAAAGATGTGTAAAGTTGTATACTGAGCACATCTCAGACACTGACAGCTATAACTTGGTTCTTCGAAACTATGACATTAAATCTTAATCAAAGATCTACTCACTGTAGATTTCTTATGACACAGCATCAATTAGGCATGTAATGTTTGGCTGGTATTATTAGTGTTGCTCAGGAGCAAGAGCGGTCAGATGCTGTGGTCATGATGCATCTGTGTTATTACATCGGAACTTTCACCATCATTAGGACACATATTTGCCCTACCAACACCATAAAAGCAACATGTGCTTCATTAGTTGATTAGTACTGGAAATCTACTTACAAAAATGATGCATATGATTAAGTGACAATACTGTGTAGTTTTATTTGAATGTTGGGCAGATAAAACAAAGCTAAGATGTGTTTTGAAAGAATATGATGTATAGATGTTTTAAAGAGGCAATATTTACTGATAAAATTGATATTTTGTCTGTACACCTTTTTTTACAAATCTTTTCTAATGAAATACATTGTAAAAGTTTTTATCTATTATCTTATGAGCTGATATATATACATATATATGTATGTTGTATGTTGTTAATGAACATATAACTTATTTCTGTAATGATGTCAGAGTAATTACAAATAAACTATACTTAGACTAATGTATAGGCTCACATACACACATTTGTCATACTCTGGTAAAGATTCAACGTGATCTGATTTTATAACATGGACAATAACAAAGGAACTTGAAAGAAAACTTGAAGCAGCTGATTGTGGTTCTTAAGAAGAATGCTAGAAATAGCATAGACTAAGAAGAAAAAGTAATGAACAAGTAATGGTACAAGCCAACACAACATGCAACATCATCAAGAAAGTAAAAAGAAACAGGTTGAGTTTCTAGGCCATGTGATAAAGAAAGAAAAAATGAAGCACTTAGTAACAACTGGTAAAATAGATGGAAAGATGGAGCATTTAGTAACAACTGGCAAGATAGATGGAAGAATGGTAGCACTTAGTAACAATGGGCAAGACAGATGGAAAGATGGAGCACTTAGTAACAACCAGCAAGATAGATAGAAAGATGGAGCACTTAGTAACAATGGGCAAGACAGATGGAAAGATGGAGCACTTAGTAACAACCAGCAAGATAGAAGGAGAGATGGAGCACTTAGTAACAACTGGGAAGATAGATGGAGAACTTAGTAACAACTGACAAGATAGAAGGAGAGATGGAGCATGTAGTAAAAACTGGCAAGATAGATGGAAAGATGGAGCACTTAGTAACAATGGGCAAGACAGATGGAAAGATGGAGCACTTAGTAACAACCAGCAAGATAGAAGGAGAGATGGAGCA
>NW_013665884.1:764206-765645 GCF_000517525.1 Limulus polyphemus
AACTTAGTAACAACTGACAAGATAGAAGGAGAGATGGAGCACTTAGTAACAACTGGGAAGATAGATGGAGAACTTAGTAACAACTGACAAGATAGAAGGAGAGATGGAGCACTTAGTAACAACTGGCAAGATAGATGGAGAACTTAGTAACAACTGACAAGATAGAAGGAGAGATGGAGCATGTAATAAAAAACTGGCAAAATAGAAGAAACATGAATAAAGATGATTGATGAACTCACGATATGGTTAGGAACCATGAATAACAACACAGAATTGTTGAAGAACACCAGGGACAGAGAAAAATGTAAAGTCATGATCATCAACCCCTGCATACAGGGATGACCCTGGAGAAGATGTTAAAACAAGACATGGGCCAATTTAAAACCTTAGTAACATCCATCTTTTCAAATGGTTACATGTGCGAATAACAGATGATTTCAATAAAACAATAAGTGTTATTAAGGATGAATTAAGGCTATAAACCAGAGACCTTCATAAGATCTTCACACTTTTATGTTTATTGTGACCAAACGTTTGTTGACTAAGAAATGAATTCTGTTGCATGCTTATCCAAAGAGAGTTTTCGGTAAAGGCCATATCATGTTGATTCCCATTTGTGCCATTTCTACTGGATCTGCTACAGTACTACCAGTCTTTCTTATGTGTTTGACTTTTAGTAAGTACTGTATCAAAGTGGCTCCAATTTTTGCTGTTTCTACTGGATCTGTTACAGTATTATCAGTTTTTTGTATGTAAGTGGCTGACATCTCCCACAAAAGATCTCATAGATTGTTCTGGATTCTTGATAAATGCTGTTACAGATTGTTTAACCATAGCTAAAGCCTTCTAAAAGATATTATCAAA
Organism: Limulus polyphemus; assembly: GCF_000517525.1. Classification (NCBI taxonomy): domain Eukaryota; kingdom Metazoa; phylum Arthropoda; class Merostomata; order Xiphosura; family Limulidae; genus Limulus; species Limulus polyphemus. The sequence goes on from NW_013665884.1 coordinate 765,071, forward strand.
ATTTTATATCTAATACCATACATATTATTTTAGTGTCTCAGATAAGCATTGATTTTATGGAATTCTTATAGTGCATAAAGGAGACTTGACTTAATCCTGTAGACTCCCAGTGGAGCATAGGGCTGCAACAACACCTCGCCAACGGACTCTGTTCTGGGCTGCTCTCCTCAGCTTGGTCCACGCCATTCCGGCGGGCCTTCGCTTCACTCCCGATCGATCTCCTCCACGTCTATTTTGGCCTCCCAGCTTTTCTTTTCCCTTGTGAGTTCCAGTCCAAGGCCTGCCTTGTAATGTTGTCAACTGGTTTTCGCAGCGTGTGTCCGATCCAGCCCCATTTTCTTTTCCTGATGTTTTGGCTGACTGGGTTCTGGTTGGTCCTTTTCCATAGCTCTGTGTTTGAGATCTTCTCTGGCCACCTGATGTTTAGGATGTGTCGCAGGCACTTGTTGATGAACGTCTGTATCTTGTTGGTGAAGGTGTTCATAACTCGCTATGTCTCGGACCCATACAGGAGGACTGCTTTTACATTTGTGTTGAAGATGCGGATCTTGCTGCGCAGGGATAAGGCTTTGGAG
>NW_013665885.1:0-3260 GCF_000517525.1 Limulus polyphemus
AAAGTTTCATCGGAACGAATTTACGGAAAATTAACTAACGAACAGAGACGTAACAATATAATACCAGCACAGAAGGGAGGAAGAGGTCTACTAGAACCTGGCCCTTCCAGGTCGTAAAACAACCTAAATTCCGACCAGGAGAGAGAGAGAGTTGTAAAACTTTTTGACGTTTATGTACCATGGCCGAAATCGATTATGCACTGATAAACAAAAAAATTATGTTCCTGACAGCAGCGTCCTGTCTGAAATCCTATACATAAATCATTGATACGCGACATCTATACAGCTGCAAAAATAAGTTAATAATCCTATGGTACATGTGTCTTGCCTGCTATATAAACACTAAATTACATTCATGACCTGTAGGCAGCTATATATGTACGCATGTAGTAGAGTATGAGGCCCCATATAAACCCCATACTACATTAAAAAGATTGGGTGTCAATGGTTATACAGCGCTGCATGTTATTTGCTAGGTAATCACATAAACGTTAAAACTACCCAATACAATGTGCAATGGTGCGTTTAGTAAAATTGCTGAAGTTTTATTACAATATTCAGAGTCATTTTTGCTTCAGACTGGCAGAACAATATTAAAGACGAACAAATGGTCAATCTCTATTATGAAACAATACCGATGTACGTAATAGTAGAACTAACGTAAACTCAACATATTTTTACAAAGTAACTTAATAAGACGAAAGCAAATACATATCCAAATATTTCACGAAAAATCTGTGACTTATTCCACTCTTTATCTAAATATGTTTGAATAAATCTATACACTTCACAACTATCTCGTCTTTATAATCTAGCCTAGATCTGAATATTTCGCTAAATCTCTGGTTCATTACGTCGTCATCGAACCGCTCTCTCTAACTAACAAGCAAATCACAGCATCAAAAATATAACTTGCAATAATTGCAATGGCTGATAGTGATAATGAATTTGGTAGTACTACTAAAAGTACTAAGAAATGTATACATGATATAGCTAGAATTTGTGAAAGTGTCAACAGTAAGTAACTTCACACCACCTTAGTTACTTAGTAAGTTTCATTGCAGTATAGCTATAAATATTTTACTTTTTAGTTGGGTAACTAACGAAAAGTTTTGGAGTATCGATGTGCCGCCAAGTATCATTCGGGGGATAGGATTTCGCAACTCAGCCAAATACTATCCCACGTCTAAATTTCATCCCATCGTATCTTTCAAGTTTCAGTGCCATTTCACTGTGTCCATTTTTGCTATTTTTTCTTTTCACTTTTGATCAAATATATTTCGTAAGTACTATTTCATCAACTATTTATCTAATGCCATCAGTAATGGTCATATAATGTTTAGAAGGAAATTCTTATAGAAAATATCGCACTAGCTAAGATTTGTACATACATAAGACTAATACTAATAGTAATAATGCTTGAAAGTTGGAGACGGCTTGAATGGGTAATGAAGAAAAACTTTAATACAAGTTTAACATAACAGTAAATATACAAATGATTATGACAAAACCATGTCGAAACGTTGTACATTTGCTGTTATGTTAAACTTAAAGTTTTTCTTCATTACCCACTGAAGCCATCTCCAAGCATTATTAAAAATATTAGTCTCAAACTCAAAATGGGTTCCTAGACATCGAATAAGGCTAATAAGAGTAAGAGAGTTAGTAGTAGTACTGATAAATATAATTGTGTATAATTTAGTACTAGTAGGCTTACTGATTTTTTATATTAGTATTAATATTTTAACATGTAATTTATACTAGTGGATAAATAATTTTTTGTTTTCACTGTGTGATATTACTTTTATCCTTTGGTCAGCCAGTGATATTACTTTTATCCCTTGGTCAGCCAGTGCTATTACTCCATGTTAGTAAGAAGCATTACCACTGAAAATTATGAACTTCTTAACATAAGACTGGTGTAAAGTTGTAATTATCAGTATTATATTTTCTTTCCACTTTGCACACACTATTGCTTTGACATTTTACTATTCCTTTATTCAATAAATAATGATTTGTCTTTATAAATTTGTTACAACTCAAAATCTAACTATTCTAAAATAGAAGCAAAATATAAAGTAATTGCTTGAATACTAAACTTTTCACTTTAATTACACTAAACAATTCAATGTTGTTTTGTTTATGTTATATATATACTTGTGTATCTGTATATGATTTTGCCATAATTAATTTTTTGTTCTTTTTTTTTTCATTCGAAATCTGAAATATTTAGGAGTAATATGGAAAAACTGAATCATGGACTTGTAGGTTGTCAAGAATGTGTCTAAAGCAAATAATATGCTGAACATGATATTTGATATTATTGTAAGCTATGTAATTTTAATGTATTTTTTCCTAGCCAGTGTTTTAATGAGTGTTGATATTGGAAGGTTTAATAAGCTTAAAACATCTACAAACTAATGTAAGTCAGTGACTTAGGTTTCTAATGTATTTAAAATTACAGATATGAAATTCTTTTAGAGAAAAATTAATTTTGAAGATAAAGAGTAAATCTGTTGGGGTGTAAGCTATCACCATTACCTTCAATAAGTTTAGTTAATGTAGTTTGTAATGTAATCCTATAGGAGATTTACAGCATTACATTATTAGAAAAATAATTACACTTATTATACATTACATTAACTGTGCTTTGAATTATTTATGCCACAATTTATAACTTAATGCCAAAAGAGCTTTGCTACACGCTAGTATCTTTATATTAATTTGTCCAGGTTTATATTTCATGATTTTTGTTGTTGTTTTGAACAATCTTTGCAACATGATTTTGAACTTTAAATAGGGTGAATAAAAATTTAATTCAACTTGTGAGTATTCTTATTATTTTTGAAAAATCTGCCAAAGTGTTTAGATTTTCTCGGACAACAAAGTCGTACAATATGTATAAAATGACTCTTAAGAAATTTTTCATTTATTTGCTTTTTATTTATTGAATAAATACAATAACCATTATCATAACACTTTATTTAAATTGATCGATATTATCAACTTTACCACAGCTCAACATACTCAGCCCAGAGAATGACAGGTATTGTCTGCAACTTGTATTATGTAGACCTTAAGAATCTTGTTGTTATTGCATAAAAATAACATAATATAATATTTTGGGACAAAATGGGACCTATTAGTCCATCTCAGCTGTTCCATCCTCAAAACTAAATTAAAATGATAAAAAAATAATAATAATAAATTTTAAACCCAGCTCTTTTCATTCATATACTTATCAAGCTTTTCTTAAACTC
>NW_013665885.1:4089-14781 GCF_000517525.1 Limulus polyphemus
CTTATAATTCAAATTATGATAACCCACATGCATTATCTTGCATTTAATATAATTAAAACTCGTTAAATCAGCAGCATCCTCTTCACAGCTAGCAACACCCAAGACCTTAATATCATCCACAAGTTTAAGTAACTTATTGACTATCCCTTCATCTATGTCATTGATATAAATCAAAAAGAGCAAAGGTCCTAAGACTGAGTCCTGAGGTACCCCACTTGTGACATTAATCCAGTCTGACTGAACTCCATTTGTATCAACCCTCTGTTTTCTTCTCTACAGCCACTCTCTATCCAGCTTGCTAACTTATTCCCCACACCCATAGAGGTAATTTTTTACAAGCCTTTCATATGGCACCTTTTCAAATGCTTTCTGAAAATCGAGATACATCAAATCTACACCCTTACCCTCATCTACATAAGCAGTAACCTTTTCAAAGAATGTTAAAAGATTTGTAAGGAAAGGTTTTCCCTTAGTGAAACCATATTGACTATCCAATAAAATTCTAAACTTTGTTTAAGGACTTTGCAAAGCATCTTTTTACAGATTTTCCAAATTTTTTTCCCACAACTGATATAAGACTAATGGGTCTATAATAACTGGGACAATTTTTATCACCTTACTTGAAAAGAGGAATTACATTAGCAAACTTCCAATCCTCCGGTACCTGCTCACTATTCAAGGACTGACAAAAAATAGCAAGTGGCTCACATATCCAATCTTTAACCTCTTTAAAAACCCTTGGGGAAATATTATCTGGCCCAGGAGCCTTATCATTTTTTAAACTTCCTGATTTTTTTCTTAACCCACTCAGAATTAATGCAGTCATCTTGTTTGATCTTGTTTCCATTTATCAACTGATGAAAATGTGGAATACTGATTAAATCTTCATTAGTAAAAACCAAAGAAAAAGTAAAATTTAATAACCCAGACTTCTCATAATCATCAGATACTAGCCTTCTTTTATCATCCTTCAAGGTTTCTATCCTAACATTTTGTTTCCCCTTAATGTATTTAAAGAAATCCTTACTGTTAATTTTTACATTTTCAGCTAACTTTTCTCATACATCCTTTTTGATGTCCTAATATCCTGTTTCACCAACATTCTTGAATTTATGTAATGTTCTAAATCTCCTGTCATACCAGTCAATTTAAGATTTTAAAATGTATGATGCTTTTCTTTAATTTTATTTTTTAAACTCTTTGTGAGCCATCCTGGTTTTTTACTTTAGCTACCCTTTTCTTTCTATTAGTAATATTTTTATATTGAATATTTAAAAATATATCTTTAAAAATTTTCCACATCTGATCAGTGTTTCAAAGTAACTCAGCTGCCCAATTCACAACAGATAACTCTTGTCGCATCCCTTCAAAATTTGCTTTTTTGAAATTTGTAACCATAATTTCATTATTCTTTATCTCCATATATAGCAAAACATTGAATCTAATAGAGCAATGATCACTTGCACCTGGATGTTCCCCAATTTCCATCCTCTCAATCATTTCTGTATTTGAAGTTAACAATAAGTCTAAAAATAGCATTGTTTCTAGTTGGTTCCTTGACTAACTGGGGAAGAAAGCCATCCTAAACAGTTTCCAAAAACCTTTCTCCCTCATGGTTTGATTGTAGAATTTCCCAATCTACATGTCTGAAATTAAAAAGCACCAATAATTATGACTTCATTAAAGCTATTAATTCAGCTGTAAAAGAAGATTTAAACTGGGACTAGACAGTGTTGAGCACCAGGAAAAACTAAATATGAAAAAATAAGAGGCAGAGAAAGGTTTAGCATAGAAAATGAGTATAGAAGTATTTATAAGGATAGGGTTAATTGTTACTATTGTAATGCTAGAAGTATAGGAAATAAAAAAGATGACTTTAGAGAACTGGTAGGAATGGAGGATTTTGATATAATAGGATTAACTGAAACATGATTAAATGTAGATGATTTTGATGACAGAAATTTCTTTGAAATACAAGGTTACAGGCTATTTAATAGGAATAGAATTTTAAAGAGGTGGAGGAGTGGCTTTATATGTAAAATATGACTTCTGATACATTATTTCTCTCCTCTCACAAGATTAGCTTTTCCCATTTTGTGCTGCCCTCTATATGCATACTTTTTTTTATAACGCATGCCACAAGTCTTCCATGCAAATCATCATGCACCATCTCTCCACCAATAGGAGATAACTATTATCATGTGATGCAAGTGACTCCCTCTATGCACTGCTATCGAACCATAATTTCTTCTTTGGTAGTGCTTGAGTTAGATGTCTTTCTTTTTGCTCATTACTTCTTGGAGTGGTTTAACTTAATTTACTTTTATTTCAGGAACTTATTTATTTGAGGCAGTGCAAGATCTCACACAACAGGCTATCGAACCTGCTCCAAACGGTTTGTGGGGGTTTTCCTCCCGACTGTTTGTAGTTCCCAGTCATCAACCTGCCCTGTCTCAATCGATACGTTCACACCCCATGTTTTACCATGGACTCCTACCTTACTCTTTGGTAGGCTTTTTCTCTGGGTCTTTGGATGACAAAGATGGACATCTCCAATGCTTATTTGCATATTCCCATATCGGCATGTTCTCATCCTTATCTTTGATTTGTCCATCTTAGGGTGGTGTATTAATTTTGTGCCCTACTCTTCAGGCTGGCTTCGGTGCTGTATGTTTTTTGTCAGGTGGTGTGAGTCTTTGCTCTACATCTTCATGTCCTGGGGTTTTGCTTTCACTTTGACTTGGATGACTGGTTTGTTCTCATTCATTTTGAATGGGAGTCAACCTATCATATTTGTCACCTCCATCTTGAAGCTATTCAGATGGGCTAGTTGATCAAATTGGAGAAGTCCTTCCTTCATCCTACCCAGCATCTTGTTCATCTGGATATTTTCCTCAACACCCATCTCAGACAGCCCAACCCTTCTCCTATCTGGCTCTATTTTATGGAACTGGCTCAAAATGCCCTGTCTGCTCTTTCATTTTCTGCTTAAAAGGTTCTATTACTTCTTGAGATGTGGTCTTCTATGACTCTTCTCATACCTCTTGGCTGGACTCATATGCAATCCCTTCAGTGAGTCCTCCACGACCAATGGAACCTTGCTTGGGATCACTTGGATGCTCCTATAACCCTTTCTTCCTACATTATGGACGATCTCCAATGGTGGTTGAACAAGACTCATACATTGGTGGGTGTCCCACTTTATCTACCGTAGCCAGATTTACATCTGTTCATGGGTGCATCCCTTCATCATGTCACATTTATTGGTAAACTGATCAAACTGTGTGGGTATAATGAGTGTGAGACACCGTTAAAATCTCATCCCTCATCCATATAGTAGTCTAGGGCTCACATCAAGATTGGTAGTTGTTTTCATTTATGCATCATGTTAGGTGAATTTCTCAAGACAAAATTTAATATTTATAAGTGTTGCTGGAGTTTTGAAATTACTGTAAGCCAGTGTATTTAGTAATAAACTGGCCTAATTGTGTGGGTATAAATGTGTTTGAGCCACAATTGAACTTTCATCCCCTTTTATCTATATGCATGAAGTTTTTGTTGTAATGCACATGATATGTACATAAATAAGTAAATGGTTAAAGTTTTTATTTTTTATGTGGTGCTTTTTATGTTAGTACTTAATTTAAAAGTTTTACTTGTACTTATTTTCAAGATAAGAGAAAATCAGCTAAAACAATTAGTGTAAAAGACAGGATTGACATTTGTTACCTAGAAGTACAAAGGGGCTGAGCAATTTGTTTGTTCAACATAAAATAAAAAGAATTATTTAGGAGGCAAAGTCTAATATCCTTAACGATATTGTAGTAGGGCTGTTGTGTACTGTGTAACTAGTGTGATTACTAGTGAAGATTCTCTATTTTGTATACTGTGTAACTAGTGTGATTAGTAGTGAAGATCTGGCTGTTGTGTACTGTGTAACTAGTGTGATTAGTAGTGAAGATTCTCCCTTTTGTATACTGTGTAACTAATGTGATTAGTAGTGAAGATTCTGTGTAACTAGTGTGATCAGTAATGAAGATTCTGCCTTTTGTATACTGTGTAACTAGTGTGATTAGTAATGAAGATTCTGCCTTTTGTATACTGTGTAACTTGTGTGATTAGTAATGAAGATTCTGTGTAACTAGTGTGATCAGTAATGAAGATTCTGCCTATTGTATACTGTGTAACTAGTGTGATTAGTAATGAAGATTCTGTGTAACTAGTGTGATTAGTAATGAAGATCTGGCTGTTGTGTACTGTGTAACTAGTGTGATTAATAATGAAGATCTGGCTGTTGTGTACTGTGTAACTAGTGTGATTAGTAATGAAGATTCTGTGTAACTAGTGTGATTAGTAATGAAGATTCTGCCTTTTGTATACTGTGTAACTAGTGTGATTAGTAATGAAGATCATCATTTATAAATTTCAATGTGTTTGAAAATGTAACCATTATTAAAGTGTTGTGGTATTCATAAGGTACTTTAAATAAAAACATGAATACATTAAACTGTTGTGGTGGTCATAAGGTACTTTAAGTAAAAAACATGAATACTGAACTTTGGGTCATTAATATAGTTTATTGTTCAACAACAAATTTAACACAAATGCCACAAAGTATGATGGGAAGAATATATATATTAAACAATAACTAAGTCACATGATTATTTTCCATCTATATATCATTGGATGAATATCACTTAATGACTTTTTAATTAAGCCAATCTCGTGTTTATATCCACTGTAGAGTTTAGTCCAGTTTTTATTAATCATAAATACATCTAAAGAATGAACTATTACACCACTACAAAAGGCATTCACAAATTATTATACACAAATAAGTGATTAAAACTTCAAAAAGATAATAACATATTTGCCATATTTCTAGATCAACTTTTATGCATACCATAACAAAAACCTAAAAATCAAGTACAAACAAATAATATCATTCAGAACAATTAACAAAATCTAATAAAATTTGTATATAAAGCCATGATACATTATATGTTATTTCAGTAAAACAAAAGCAACAACCAACTATTTATAAAATCAAATCACATACTAGTTCTATTACTGTAGTTAACATTATAGTTTATAAAAGATAAACAATTTGTAGGCTAGAAGAATAAGAACATAACATTTTTAAATAATACATAGACATGTACTAAAAGTAAACCTGATGTGAAACTGAAATTATTGAAAGTTAGCAATCATGACAAAAATTAGCCACATCAGAATTTTATAATGTAGTAGCAGTACTTCCTTCAGTAGTTAAAATAAACTACCATGTAACATTTTATCAATTTTTAAATATCTAGCTAAAATGAAAGGAAATAATTCATGTTGTATAATGTTATTACCGTGATAACAAAAAGGTTATATTTTAAACACTTGTTTTCATATACCATGCAGTTTGTGAAACTTGTGACTGTGAAATAACATTACTTCAGTTGTATTTATTAGTATTGATAGTACTATACTAGAAGTAGAATATTATTTTGTAGAATTTGAAACAAATAATTAGGTGTCTATATTATTAGTGCTTTTTTTTTTATTCACTTAAAATACACATTTCACTTAATAATAAGTATACAAAAAAATTGCCCTCATAAAAGTAAACAAACAATACCAAATTTGTGTAATAAGGACAGAAATAGCACTAATAATTTATTACCCAAAATAAAGACATAATAAGACATAATTTAGAGGGATGAGATTTGGCAGACTTATTGCCCATGTATCATGCATGCTCATATTTGGTATGGGGATGACATTTGGTGACACACCGATGTAGAACTAGTCGAAAATAAAGTGAAAGTTACAATTTTAATTCAAATGCTCTTAGTCTTAGTTGTAAAATAAGCCTTATAAGTTATATTTTTTATAATCTTTGTTGTTGTTTTTTCTGAGAAGATAAGCATTTAAAGTTTAGAGTAGTTAGTATATTGTATTTTACATTAGTTTGGTCTAAACACTTAGGTTTTATTATTCATTTCATATAGCATATGTAATTGTAAGTTATAGGTACAGCCACAAAGAGAAAAATTTATTTAGGTACAGCTAAGCCTAACAGTGTATTAAGTATAAATACTTATAATAATTTAAGATATTAAAATTGTGATATTGAGATAAAGATAAAACACAAGTGTTAAATAAACAACATTCTTTTAAATTTAGTAGCTGCCAAGTTGCTACTAACATAATCATGATAATGTAAAATTTTAGGACAAGGCTAAGGAATCTGTTGGTCAATCTACCAATTTATTTAGGTTGTTCACTAACAAAACAAAAAAAGTATAAAAAAGAAAAAGCCTCCCATTAAGGGAAAGTTTCCCTTTTATAAATTCATGTTAGCATTCATTCATGTCTTGTATAGCTAAATGATTTTATAAAGCTTTTTTATCAGACTAGAATATTTTCAAATACAAATGTAGGGCTAACTGGCCTATAATTTTTTGGAAAACTCTTACCACCTTTAAAATTTGGAGTAGCATAAGCAACTCTACAATCCTTAGGCACAACTCATTCTCTTACCCTCACTGTTGTTTAGCGGAATTAATCCTTTGTTAAAAATGTAATGTAGTAGAGTTACAATATTCTATACCACAACATTAATTTTATTTTTTATTCTTGAGATCTACTTTATTTTTCAGCTTTACGAGAAAGTGTATGGGAATTTAGTAACCAGTCTACAAAACTTGCACAAAATGTTGAAGCTGTCACCAAGATGCAAGACACAATTTATAAAATAGCTAAAATATGGGTAAGATGTTTTAATGGGTTGTCTATTAAACAAAAAAAGTCATGGTGAGATTTAATTACTGGTTTTAGAATATTTAAATAATGAAAATATGAATTGTTATTAATTTCTGGAATTTTATCTTCAAAGTAGTTTACCAGGTTTTTATATTTTCTCTAATTATAAACAGTCAAAGCATTTGTTAATTTGATATGTTATTTGAAAAATGAATGTGAACTTTTCCTTTGAATATGTTGACTAGGCACAGAAGCATTATGAACTCGTAACAGTGTATAGCTAGCTTTTATGGGCATGTAATCGAGAACACATGCACAAAAAGTTTCCTCTCGTCTTTCTAGTTACATTAAAATACTTACTATGTGCACCAATAACCTGTATATTTCAATTTGAAAAAAAAAATTGAAATGTGTTAAGTTTGAGTAGTAACTTGTACAACTATTGTTTTGATAAAAATTAGTTTGACCTTTTTTTAATTGATTCTGAAAAATATTACTTGAGGTAATAATTTAAAGTAAAATTATATTTAAGTTTAATTTATACTTGTTGTATACCTGGTTTTCCATAACATGCTTTCCATTTTTTATGTTAGAATAGCTTGAATTTTAATAAAAAGTAAATACTGAGCAGCAAGGTTTGGATTGTATTAGTTGTAGAACTTGTTTTGCAACTGATTTAAAGTAAAATGCTCTTTACCCAGTTACAAAATAAGTAACACTGCCTTATTGTCTAATTGGTTTATTTTGCATCAAGAGCAGAAATGTTTTTCATTAAAGTAACCACTGTCAAACTTAAAAATATATTTAGTGTGGTTCAATCAGGGAATTGTCTAGACTCAGAAGTAAGCATGTTACAATTTCTTGAAAACTTTGCAATTCATAATTTGTAAAATTACTGTTAATTTATAAAATGTGATATTACCAATAATGGTAATTTATGTATTTTATCATTCCTCTGACTGTAGAACAACTGATTTTGCTTTAATTTTCTAATAGAAAAAGTTTTCATTAATCAAAGAATGGGCTGTTTTAAAAATGGAATGAATTGAATAGATATTATACACTTACTCAATGAATAAATTTTGCGGTGTTTTGAACTTTGTTCCACTTCTGGCAATGGTTGAATTACAACTGAGTTGCAGGGCTGGGATCTATAAATTCAATCTTTATGAATTTTGCTGGGGGGGGGGGGGGAGTACACCAAGAAATGCCACTTTCACTGGGCAGGTGCCGATTATTTTCCATGACCAGTGCCCAAGACTTGTGGCTGAAGGGAAATCACATGATTGATAAATTTTACATAAATATACCATGAAATGAGAAATGGAATTACAGTATATTACAAAGATTATCAATGGTGTTTGGAGATGATAAGTAAGTAAGTTCGCGGGGGTGGCTGCGAGGTGAGAGAATTGTTGTGTCTGTGAATTACATAAGGGCACACATTTGTAGAATCGTGAAGTGTTGTTTCAGAGGTAGTAAGTCTGAAAGTGAGTTCAGATAGTTGAGCGGTGTATGATTTGGACGTCTATTGGCTATTTTAATTGCTCTTTTCTGAAGGTTTTGTAATTACTGTATTGATAATCTGTCATATTACAAGTTACAGCATTGCTGTATTCGAATAAATGACTAATATAGACTCTCTAAATTGTGATAATTGTTTTGGTGGTGCATCCTTTATTAATGACACCTATGTGCTGCAGGTAATTAATTCTCTTGTTTCACTAAAGATGTTATTAAAATGTTTGTTCCAAGATAAGTTTGAGCTAAATTTTAAATCTAGGAACTTCATGGAGTTAGAGAATGTGATTACTGTATTTGTTCTTATTGACTTTTTTTGTGGAAAGCAATGGCTTGTGTCTTAGAGGAGTAAATGACTACGTGCCATTTATTACACCATTGTGATACAGTATTGAGTGAGGTTTGGAACCTCAAAATAGCTGTGTGGGTTGCTTGATGAGCTCCAAATTGTGATTTCATCTGCATACTGGGATGTTAGTGTGTACGTTAGGGAGTGGAAAGTATGCCATTAACAAAGATATTGTATAGCGTGGGTTTTAATATGGATCTTTGATGAACATCTACTACTAGTGTAAACGAGTGAGATATTGAATCGTTGATCTTAACTTTAACTGTATAGTTAGTGAGAAAACTTGATACCCACTGTACTATTGGGGTAGGGATACCAATGTTATGTAACTTGTACCTTAATATGTTATGCCACATGGAGTCTAATGGTTTCTATACATCAAGGAAGGTGGCTATAGTTGTTTGTTTTCTGTTCATGCTCTGATAAATTGATTCAGTTAGTCTAACCAAGTAATCTAAAGTCTGCCTTTTTTTCTACCTGCATTTTGGTTGGTATTCAAAATCTTGTTTGTTTCATGGTATGATTTGAGTTGATTCTTTACAAGTTTTCCATTAACTTACCTAGTGTTCAGTAAGCTAATAGGTCTGTAATTGCCAGGATTATTTACATAATTATTTTTCTTGATGAGGATTTTAATGGTTACTGACTTCCATATTGCTGGGTAGTAGCCTGATTGTAAAAATAGGTTATATATCACAAATAGGTGTTTTAAGATGGGGTTGGAAAGATTTTTTAGAATCACATTATTTATGCTGTCCTTCCCAAGTGCTCTAAATTTAATCTTTAAGGTTATTTTTATTTCTGTCAGGCTAGAGGGATGATTGTTTTGTAATAATGTTACAGGGAAAATAGGCATGGAAATGCTGGTGTTATTAGTTATATGGCCATTTACATGGTTAAAGTATAATGAGTCATATGAGGGGAAATTAGGTGTTACAAAGGTGTTTTCAAAGTATTGTGCAATTAATTCTGCTTGTTTGTCATCAGATGTAACTGTCACATTATTGTGTTGTATCTTGGTAATAATACTCTTAGACTTAGTATTGGTGATTGATTTGAATTTCGTCCAAAGTAATGCGGGGTCTAGATGGGAATTATATGTGGATTTACAGAATTTTTCCCAATTGTTGTCTTGCTGTATTTAAATGAGTTTTTTGATACAGTAGTTTTTCATTAATTAATGGTTTAAACAGGGGGATCACGAGAATAGATGAAGTCTTGTATAAGCTATCTTCTGTTTAGAATTAATTGGTGGATTTTGGGTGTAATTTTCCATGCTTTGATATCAGGGTTATGAGCTTTGTTGGGATAGTCTCCTTAATTGCTTCAATTATCACATTGGTGATATTGTAGCATACTTATCTATTTCTGTGTGATTCGTGGCAATGTGTCTTAAATCAGGTAAGCACTTAATAATGTTTTCATTAACTCTCTCAACACAGCCTCAGTTAATTTGACCAACCACGTGACCTCATTGTACTTGTTTAAAGTCTGTAGACTTAATACTTCTAACTTTCAATACATTTTGTATATCTTCACAAAAGTTTGCAATCTTTCAGTTAATAATATAAGTCTTTCATATACAAAAAATCATATTTTTAAGTGAAGTATTTTTAATAAAATAAAGATTTGACCTTGAATATATTAAGTATTTGTTTTGAATAGTTCGTGTGCAAAGCAATTTTCATGTTAAAATTAAAAATACTTTTCCTCATCTCAAAAATCTCAGATTTCCTTTGTATAATCCCTAAAACCTCCTAAATGCATTTCAAACGTTTTTTCCCACTAAATATTTATAGTTTATCTGTTATTTTCCCTACTCTATCTCAAAACGGGTCAATTTGACTGACCTCCTAACCACAAAAAAGAATCGAAATAAACTTAAATTAACCTTTTTTTACTTTCTGGAAGGATTTCAAATTGTAACCTGAAACTACATTCGTTTATCCTAAGTAGTTCTAAGTTTGTAACGTTATACATCTATTTATAATTAACTTTTATTGTTTTATTGCCCTTTGAACCATGTCTAACTACTATCTGCACCATTATAAGTTGTAAATCACTCAGGG